>NW_027601473.1:0-147165 GCF_053455715.1 Rhinoraja longicauda
GGCGGCTGCTTTTGCTTACTAAAATGGCGGACGTTCCGCTGCGTTGCGTAAAACACTTCAGAAGCGGCGATTCCGACGGAGTGGTCCACCTCGCTCCGCTCTGTTATCTCTGGCCTCTCCTCACTCCCGCCCCGCCCCGCCCCCGAGGGCGGAGACTCGCTCGCCCCGCCCCTTCTCTCGGGTAGAACCCGCCCCTCCTTGATTGACGTTCGTACCGAGCAATCGATGGTCAGCCACTGCTGTTCCCGCGTTGACGTCATGGATCAGGTGGCCACGCGCGGAGACGGTTTAACCAAAAATACTAGAGGAACAATTTATTCACAAAATGCTGGAGTAACTCAGCAGGTCAGGCAGCATCTCGGGAGAGAAGGAATGGGTGACGTTTCGGGTCGAGACCCTTCTTCTAGAGGAACAAGATGGACCACTCGACCCTGAGAACAGTAGAATGTCATGGCGCCATTTTAGTAGGCAGAAACCTGCAGAAACGTTTAAAAAGAAAAATAACACAAATCTGTGAAATGATATATGAGACATATTCTGCATTTTAATGGTATCATCACACATACTGTTCCCCAAAACACTGATTACACTGCGAGAGGCAGACCGAACGGCGGGGTTTGCTTACTAAAATGGCGGACGTTACGCTCCATTGCGAACTACACTTCAGTGGAGGCGATTTCTGCGGAGTGGTCCATCTTGTTCCTCTAGTACCTTTGGGTTTAACGGTCGCCGAGGGAGGGAGCGCCCGAGGGAGGAGCGTCACCGCCGCACAAGGAGGAGTCAGAGGGAGGGCGGGGTGTGGGGGAGACAGAGGGAGGGCGGGGTGTGGGGGAGACAGAGGGAGGGCGGGGTGTGGGAGAGACAGAGGGAGAGCGGGGTGTGGGGGAGACAGAGGGAGCGCGGGGTGTGGGGGGGACAGAAGGAGCGCGGGGTGGGGGAGACGGAGCGCGGGGTGTGGGGGAGACAGATGGAGGGCGGGTTGTGGGAGAGACAGAGGGAGCGCGGGGTGTGGGGGGGACAGAGGGAGCGCGGGGTGTGGGGGAGACAGAGGGAGGGCGGGGTGTGAGGGAGACAGGGAGAGCGGGGTGTGGGGGAGACGGGGTTGCGGGGCCCGGGCGGGAGGGTAGACGGTGGATGGACAGGGGAGGCGGAGAGGGGAAGGGGCAGATGGAATGAGGGCACGGGGAGGGTGGGGTGCATGGGATAGATGGGGAGAGGGGTACAGGGGAGGGTCGGCAGTAAGGGGAGGGGGCAGTGGGGAAGGTAGATGGTGAGGGGGCATTGGAGACAAGTATGGAGAAGGGCAGTTGTGGAGGGGAAGTGTAGTGGGGAGAGGTGGACGGGAGTTGGTGAGGAAGGCTGGGGTAGGTAGATGGGAAGTGTGATGGTGGAGGGCAAGGGGAGACATTGGAGTGGCTGTGGGGTATAGTAGGTGTTGCTGTGGGTTTGGTGGGGGAAGCGACTGGGGTTGCATGGGTAAGTTGACGGTGTGGATGGGATGGAGTGAGTGCTGAGGTAGGTAAATTGTAAATTCTGGAGTTGGGACGAATAAAAGAATATATTAAATTGTAGTGTGTTTGGAACTGGGGAGGGGAAGACAGAGCGGGGGATCTGATATGAGGCTGGGGCGGTGGAGGGAGCACAGACAAACCAATAGGTCCACATTGAGTGTGAATGGGCTCTTTCTATGTCCAGCTCAGGGTCATTCACGGTATACTCCTTGCCTAGTAAAGCTCCAGGAGATGCTGCACTGCCTGAGGTGATCTGGATCTGCTCTGCTCAAACACATATTATTCTAATGTACGACATTGGGGAGACCACACCTGGAGAAATGTTCAGTTCTGCTCGCCCTGCTAAGGGAAGGGTGTCGGTAAACTGGAAAAAGTAGAAATAGATTGATGAGATGTTACCAGGACAGGAGGGTTTGAGGAATATGGATTGGCGGTGACTGTTTTCTGTGGAGAGTAGGATCCAAGAAGTGATCTTGTACCGGTTTATTAAAGCAGAAGAGGCATCGATAAGGTGAACTGCACAGGCTTTTCCCCAGGCAAAGAGTGCATTGTTTAATGTAAGAGGGGAAAATTTAAAGAGCTTTTGAGGGAACAAGTTGCCAGAGGAACATGGCAGAGGTGAGTACGATTACAACATTGAAAACCTATTTGGATGTGGACACGGAGTGGAAAGATTTGGAGGAGTATTGGGCCGGTGCAGGCAAGTGTGACCAGCTAGATCAGGCAACTTGGTCAGAATGGATGAGTTGGGCCAAAATGACTGTTTCTGTACTCCAAATTCTAGAACAATATGTCTATTTGATTCCAACATCCAATAAAGTTCTGGCATTTAGATCTAGTTGCCCAATCATGTCTTTGACTGATGTTGCATTTGTTACAGAAAGCTCACGGACTGAGACTATCCGTGTCAGAGACAGACAACATCTGGTCAAGACCCACAGGGAACATTGAGCAACAGATGCAAGCAAAGCTGAGGTGAGAGGGAGCTGGGACTGGGAGAGTGTATGTGTTCTCTCTGGCCTTGGTTCCCAGCGAGATATCATCATCCATTTTAACTGATTTTAAATCCTCCAGTCCTGTCGACAATACACTGATACCTTTTGCTCTGGAATCACCAAGCCACTCTATCCTTTCATGTAAAAACACCAAAAAGGCAGGAGTAGGTTATCTTTCTCCTTCATATGATCATGACTAATCTGCCGCAGGCTTCAATTCCTTTCCTGTGTGTACTGCTCGTAGCTCTCAATTCCCCATTCTTTGAAAAATCAAGATTTTTCTTCCTTGTCTCCACTGATTTCACCTCTACCACCCTCCATGGTGGATAATTCACCATGCTCTCTCTGAAGAGCTTCATGCACAACACAAAAAGCTTTCAATGGCTACCCCATTACGGTGTAACTCTGTCACCGTAGATTTATAATCCGATACAGCATGGAAACAGGTCCTATGGGCCAACTTGTCAATGCTGACTAGGATGCCATTTTGGGCCAGGCCCATTTCCCTACATTTGACCCGTTGCCTTCTGTACCCTTCCTATACATGTATCTCATGAAGTCCTATAGTGTCATAAACAGGTGCTTTGGCCCAACCTGCCCCTTGTGTTCCTGTTAATTGTTCCCCCCTCACCATAAACCTGTGCATTTACCCTATCCATTCCGCTCATGATCTTATGCAGCTCTATAAGATCACCCCTCGTACTTCAGTGCTCCAAGGAATAAGGTTCTAGCCAGCTAAACCTCCCTCTAAAGCTCAGGCCCTCAAGTCCAGGCAACATCCTTGTAAATACTTTCTGCCCCTGTTCTAGCTTAACAACATCTTTCTTATAACAGGGTGACCAAAGCTGAACACAATCCTCTAAATCTGGCCTCACCAATGTCTTGTTTAACTGTAACAATACCTCCCAACTTTAATACTCAATGCTTTGACTGATGAAGGCCAATGTGTTGAAAGCCTTCCTGACCATCCTATCTACCTGTGACACCGTTTTGAAGGAACGATGTCCCCCTCCCCAACTGCGGCATGTCACCCGTATTTAATCGTGACTCATAGATCGCAGCCAGGGCACCTGCAATTTCCTCCCTAGTTTCCTCAGATACATCTGAACAGGCTCGGGAGATTGCTCTATCTTAAAAACATAGAAAAATAGGTGCAGGGATAGACCATTCGGCCTTCGCGCCAGCACCACCATCTAAAATCAGTGCCCTATTTCTGCTTTTTTCCCATATTCCTTTAGCCCTAAGAGGTAAATCCAACTCTCTCTTGAAAACAACCCGTTAATTGTCCTCCACTGCCTTCTGCAGCAGAGAATTCCACTGATTCACTACTCATCACAACCACTTATTCTTAAACTGTGATCCCTGGTTCTGGACTCCCCCAACATCGGGAACATTTTTCGTGCATTTTTCTGTCCAATCCTTTAAAAAATTCATATGTTTCTACAAGATCCCCTCTTATCCTAAATTCCAGTGAATACAAGCCTTTCTTTTATCATAGGGCAGTCCTGCCATCCCGGGAATGAACCTGCGCTGTAATCCCTCAATGACGATAATGTCCTTCCTCAAATTCGGAGACCAAAATTGCACACAATACTCCAGGTGCGGTCTCACCGGGACCCTGTACAACTGCAGTAGGACCTCCTTGCTCCTATACTCAAATACTCTCGCCATGAAGGCCAACATGCCATTAGCTTTATTCACTGCCTGCTGTACCTGCATGCTCACTTTCAGTGACTGATGTGCAAGCACACCCAGGTCTCGTTGCTCCTCCCCTTTTCCTAATCTGGAACCATACAGATAATAATCTGCCTTCCTTTTCTTGCCACCAAAGTGGATAACCTCACATTTATCCACATTGTACTGCATCTGCCATGTATCTGCCCACTCACCCTACCAATCCAAGTCACCCTGCAGCCTCATAGTATCCTCCTCACAGCTCACACTGTCACCCAGCTTTGTTTCATCTGCAATAACGTCATATGTGTTTGGAGATTCTGTACTTCCATGACCATGATACTGACTGGTCTCAGCCACTTCTGTTGACTGTCACAAGACTTCATGTAAAAACAGAGGCAAAATACTAATTCAAGATCTTGCCCATCTCCTGTGCCTTTGATTCCAAAGGGGCCTCATTTTCTCTCTGGCTACCCTTTTTCTGTTAATGTGCATAAAATCTCTTGGGATTGTCTTTAATGTTATTGGCCAGAGCTCGCTCCTCATCATATCATCATATATATACAGCCGGAAACAGGCCTTTTCGGCCCTCCAAGTCCGTGCCGCCCATTAACACTATCCTACACCCACTAGGGACAATTTTTACATTTACCCAGCCAATTAACCTACATACCTGTACGTCTTTGGAGTGTGGGAGGAAACTGAAGATCTGTAAGGAGTACTGTAAGAAGATCTGCTGCACTGTAAGGAGTTTGTACGTTCTCCCCGTGACCTGCGTGGGTTTTCTCCGAGATCTTCGGTTTCCTCCCACACTCCAAAGACGTACAGGTATGTAGGTTAATTGGCTGGGTAAATGTAAAAATTGTCCCTAGTGGGTGTAGGATAGTGTTAATGTACGGGGATCGCTGGGCGGCACGGACTTGGAGGGCCGAAAAGGCCTGTTTCCGGCTGTATATATATGATGATATATGATCTCGGAGAAAACCCAGGCAGGTCACGGGGAGAACGTACAAACTCCTTACAGTGCAGCACCCGTAGTCAGGATCGAACCTAAGTCTCCGGCGCTGCATTCGCTGTAAAGCAGCAACTCTACCGCTGTGCTACCGTGCCGCCCTGTTTCCTTTTTCCTCCTGATTTCCTTTTTTAGCGTGCGCCTCTGTCCCCAAAATTCCCAGCGGCATATACCTGCCCCATGCCTCCTTATTTTTGACCAGAGCCTCAATTTCTATGAAAAATGCCCAGGAATTTGGCAAGTGAATCTCTTGGACTCTAATGGAAATGTGCTTTCTTACATAACGGTTCAAATCCTATATATAGAGCTCCAGGTGTATCCACTGGATGAATTTAAATGAGAGACCTCTTGGGGCTAGCGGACTCAATAGATATGGGGAGAAGGCAGGCACAGGTTACTGATTGTGGATAATCAGCCATGATCACAATGAATCATGGCTCGAAGGGCCGAATGGCCTCCTTCTGCACCTATTTTCAATGATATGCCTACCAGACATGATAAGTAGGCAGAGAAAAGATCACCCAATCAGGCCGGGTCTGATGAATGCAGTGACTGTTGCTTACCTGCTATGGGCTTGTAATTGGATCCAGGCATTTCCGCCTCCGGCACACTGGAATATCATTGTCATCATTTCTTGGGGAAGCTAGTTTCACTTTCGAGGTTAAGTTTCTATTCATCATCAGGAAATTGACTTTCAGTAAATCATTGCCTGCAACACCATTCTCAATCGACTCCACAGCAAAAGTGCAGCTAAAGCTGTGAAAAGAAATTCAAAGAGCTTTGTATCTAATGAACACAATGAGGTACAGAACTCTGTAATTCCTTCTGTATGAAGTTTGTGTTAATCATTGTTTGTTTGAAAGTATGTGTAATATATTATATGTAATTGGTACTAAATGTTTAGAGAACGTCATTAAGTGGCTGTACGTGTAGAAAGAAGGTTATTTTAAGCTGATGAACGGGCGATGGAAGGCCCCGCGGGCGAGCTGCGCCCCGGGGAAGAGACCTAATAAAAGAAAGGTTTCCCCCCGCCCCCCCCCACCCCACACCCCACCCCACACCCCCACCACACATACACAGCCAAAAACAGAAACAAAAACCATCCCAACACCGACACAAACAAAACAAAAAGAAAAAAAGACAACAGACTGCCAGAGAGCCGTAGCCGTTAGGCGCAGCCAACTCCTAACATCGCCCGGTGTGGCCGCTGGACGTTTCAGTGCCCGGTGCGGCTCGGCCGCGGGACGTTTCAGTGCCCGGTGCGGCTTGGCCGTTGGACTTAACATCGCCCGGTGCGGCCGCGGGACGTTTCAGTGCCCGGTGCGGCTTGGCCGATGGACTTAATATCGTCAGCGCTGTTCGGCCGCGGGACATTTCAGTGCCCGGTGCGGCTCGGCCGCGGGACGTTTCAGTGCCCGGTGCGGCTCGGCCGATGGACTTAACATCGCCCGGTGTGGCCGCGGGACGTTTCGGTGCCCGGGGCGGCTCGGCCGGGGGGCCTTCCATCCCCTTGCGGGGGCTGTGCGTGTCGTTTGCCTCGGTAGGGGTCGAGCTGCCTGTCCGTGGGTGCGGGGGGAAGAGAGAGGAAGTTTTGTTGCCTCCATCACAGTGAGGGGGTGATTGGAGTCACTGTGATGGATGTTTGTGTTGGGGTCGGGTGTCCTGTGTTCTTTTCTTTTTTGCTGTGTTTTGTGTGACTGCTGAAATTTCGCTCGGTGTTGTGCCGAGTGTCAATAAAGTGTTGTTATGTTATGTTATCTTATGTTATGTTATGTTATTATAGAAAAGTATCTTATCTCTTATCTGGCAAAATTGCAGCCAGTCTCCAGAAAGCAAATGTTTTTGTTATTCAGACTTCTTGCAAGTGTAATACTTTCTCTGTCATTGTGGTTACATATGTGTACCAGTTGTCATATGGGCAAAGTAGGCCTTTCGATCCACCATCTTCATGCTGACCATCAAGTATATCTACACTAATCCTGAAAGCACTGCTATAGTTGCTACCAATTCAATGGTTCACTGGATATTTATTGTCACAAATGCAAATAAACAGTAGAATGAAATTCATTTTGCATATAATGCCGTTGCCGTCATGTGTGCTGCCATTTAATCGAGTTCACAGTCTAGATTCCCGTGTGCTCGTTCTGCCGGAGCGACTCCCGATCCCCTCCGTCACCCACGACCGGCTTGGCCTGCGAACCGTCGTCTCTCTCTCCTCCTCGCCGGACATCTTGTGTCCCGGGGGCAACCTCCTGCAATCCACCTTATAGGCGCTGGAAGCATTAACCGGTTCACACTCCTACCGGCCCTTGTTCTCCATGCCCAATGTCTCCAGCAACTCCATCCCAATATTCCACAGCTGATGAGCTATCGGGCGGTTCCGCGTCCAAGGAGCGTGCAAGCGAGACCGGCCGCCCGGTGGAGCCTCTCCGTCGGTTTCAGCTGGCATGTTCGGGCATCCCCGGGCATGTTCGGCCGGCCGACGTGTTCAGCTGTCTGTCGGAGCGTCCTGCGATTCCACATCCAACGAGTTCCGGGTGCTTTCGGTCGTCCGACGAGCCTTCGGGGCCTTCTGATCCGTAACCTTCTGTGTCTTAGTGATGCAAGTGTTTGTCGAGATACATCTTAAACATTGTGAGAGTTCCTATCTGAATACTCACACAGGCACAGGGTTCAGATTTAAACCATCCTGCTCGGTAATAAATTCCTTCCTGAGCTCTCTCTAAGCCTCTTATCTTTTATTCTAAATGATGTCCTCAAGTGTTGGACATCTCTGCCATGTGGAATAGTTTCCTGCAACTTACATAACGGTGAATATCCCGCTCGGTCTCCTCTGCTCCAAGCAAAATAAACGCAGCACCTTCCAGTCTCTCCTCATGAGTCTTCGTGCATGAAGTAGATTTCCTTGCAATATCATATCTCAGTTTAATACCAAGGTACAGTGAAAAGATATCTGGTGATAAAGCAAATAAAAGCTAATAATAACTTCCATTTGGGCCTCAGCAGGTGTACAAGGTCGATATTTATTCAGATATTGTTGTTTTAAAGATTGTATGAGACCACGACTTCCTGCTTTGTTTCAGGCAAGATGCAGGCAGAGAATAGATGGGTGACCACCAGCAAAGGGATGAGGCAGAGTTTTCAGGAGTGCCCTGTGGCCTTTCCCCCCTTTTAGATACTGTTGAGAGGGATGACCATGCAGAGGAAGCAGCAGTAGCCAGGTCTGTGGCACTGGACCTGGCTCGGAGGCACAGTGAAGTCAGGCAGAGCGATAGTGAGACGAGACTATAGATAGTGGGACAGACTGGAGATTTTGTGGCAACAAATGAGACTCCAGGATGCCTCACTGGTGCCAGGGTTCTGGATGTTTTGGAACAACTACAGAATATTCTCAAGAGGGGCGGGTGACCAGCCAGAAGTCATTGTGCACGTTGGCACAAATGGCATGGGTAGGAAAAGGGATGAGGTCCTGCAGAATGAATACAGGGGGAGTTAAATTCCTCATAATATGTCTGATTATAATATCATAAAAGGTCTGATGCCACCTGCTTAAATCTGACCTGCACTTTCTTTTTCTTCCTGACCTTACTGTCCTTATCCCTCCTCTTTACTGGAACATGCGAATCCTGCACATTAATTAGCTGGCCTTTAAATGACTCCCACATGTCAACTGTGGATTCACCCAATAACAACTGCTCCCAATCAACCCTCACAAACTCCTGCCTAATGACATTGTAATCTGCTTTACCCCAATTAAGTACCTTCCCTCAACATTCAGACATATTCCAATTCAAAAAAGTATTCAAACTTATGGAGGTAGCTCTTTTAAGATTTACATGTATTTATTAGAACCTTTGTGTCTGTTAATTGGACATGAGAGGAAATCCGAAGGGAAATATCCTAATGTTAGGCTAATTGTCATTTGTTGAGGTGGTTATTGAACAGCAATAACCTGTATGTTGTCATCTGCAATAAGACTGGAATTGATCACAGAGGACAAAGTTTGCTGTGTAAGCTCGGTTACTTGTAATATTGGGAAATATTGTCTTGATTTGATTGTGATTTTTCCAACCATGATTGATGCACATCAAGTTCACACCACCTCCAGTTTAAATTCCATTTGGAATATTTTGGAGGACCAAGAACCAAGTTCCACTTGTATATTTTTCAATACATCAACTCTGGTTTTTACTTTAAAGATGAACACGTATTGTCTTGAGAGCGATACGGTTTGACTGAAAAGATTATTCCGAGACCCCTCCCTCATAAACTTCAAAATGTGGGTGATTTTCTGATTGCGATATGTCTGAACAATTTTTAATATCAGACATTTTGAGAGAGCCAAAGAAACATGCAGTTAACATTATGGGAGTGAACACTGTCAATGTAGGGCTGGATTGATGTGTATATCTTTCAAAATAACACATAAATTGTTCTGGGGAGAATTGTTTTTTGCCTTTTGTATGGTAATACTACTTAATTGCATACATTGCATTAATTGATGGTTTGTCCCTATAAATAATGTTATTTATTTTGGGTATTATCAATGGAACCCCAGGAATTAGCACCATCAATTTGTTTCGAAATAATGATATTTGATTGGCACAAAAAGATAGGCACAAAATAGATGGCATAAGATAGGCACAAAATGCTGGAGTAACAATGAATCAGGCAGCATTTCTTCAGAAAATGGATAGCTGACATTTCAGGTCAGGACGCTTCTATGGGCTTGTTTACTCTGTTTTCAACTTGTAGACATAACTGTCTTCTCAGGTGCACCAGTAGTTTTGGACCAATTACTGCAGTAAGGTATTAATGGCATCTGAACAGGAACAATTCATGACTGTTAGATGAAGGGTTATCTCTGTAAAGCGTCTTTGAGTATATGAAAAGCGCTATATAAATAAAATGTATTATTATTATTATTATTATTATCAAAAGTCCTGATAGATGCAATAGTCTTTGGGACGGAAATCTCTAAAAAAAATCTCATTAGAGTTTTAGTTATGGGTGGACCAGGGAGGAAAACATCTTTATTTTACCTTACCACCTCCTTCAATGCATTTCTCCATCCTATCTTCCCTTGTGAAAACAAGATCAAGGACTTTGGTGAACTGCTTAGGATATAAACCTGTTGTACAAAGAATTGTCATGTTATCTCTGACATTTAACAAAGGAGTGGAATAGTGGTCACATTTAAAATAATTAAAATGCTTAAAATCATTGTGTAATTATGAACGTGTACTTGTGTACCAGAAAGGGAATGGGCAATAAGATATTCATCTAAAGTGAGGAAATCTTCATTTAAAACGTGGTTTCTCACCATGCTCGAATCTAATGATGTTAATGTCATGTTTTCATCACTTAGACTATTCAATAACATAGCAGTGTCATTATTTTTCTTTAAGTTCAGAAGGATCCATTTGAGGATGTTCTTCCATTAGATTTCCTTCAACATCTTGATGGGATTCTTTCATCATTGATATAGTGCCATTAATTATTTCAGCAATTTTTTCCTTTGCTTCCCAGATTTCTATATTTGTTTCTTTCGCATTGTGGTTAGTATGAACATTTAAATGGATGGGAATAATCCTTGCCAGAGCAAGCATTCAGAGTTCAAGTATATTAGTCCCAATATGACCAAGAGTTAGAGGTCATTTGGTGCCATTTCAATTAACATTGTTTGCACACCTCTGGATCCAGTCTCTTCTAAGATGTTAAGTGTGAGGGCATTTTTGCAGGATGATGCTATTTCTGTGGTAAATGCAGCTGCCTCTGCTTAAAACATTTGGTGTGTAAAACAACACTGAACCATAACATAATATCAAAAGAGAAATATAACAAGAACAATGCCAGTGACCAGTCCTCAAGGTGTGCCTCAAGGTTCGTTGTTGATCCCATTGCCATTTGTCATTTCCATCAATGATTTTGATAAGAACGTGCAAAGCATGATTAGCAAGTTTTCAGATGACACTAAAGTGGGTCGTATTGAAGAAAGTGAAGATGGTTGTCAAAAATTGCAGCAAGATCTTGATCATTTGGGCGGGTGAGCTGAGGAATGTTTGATGGAATTTGAAACAGAGAAGTGTGAGATGTTGCATTTTGGAAAGACTAATAAAGGCAGGACCTACACAGTGAATGGTAGGGCTCTGGGAAGTGTGGTCAAGCACATGGATCTCAGAGTGCAGGTACATCGTTAGTTGAAAATGGCATCACAGATAGATGGGGTGTCAGAAAGGCTTTCATCAGAGTATTGAGTACAGAAGTTGTGAGGTCATGTTACATTTATATAAGACGTCGGTGAGGCCACATTTAGAGTGGAGGAAGGAACGACAGAGGCTGGTTTACACCAAAAACAGGCACCGAGTATTGTGTTCAGTTTTGGGCACCATGTTATAGAAAAAATGGTGTCAAGCTGGAAAGGGTGCAGAGAAGATATACAAGAATGTAGCTCGGAATTGAGAACCTGAGCTACAGGGATAGGTTGAGCAGGCGAGGTTTCTATTCCTTGAAGCACAGGTGGATGAGGGTGGTCTTATAGAGGTGTACAAAATCGTGAGAGGAATAGTTCAGGTAAATGCACAGAGTCTCTTGCCTGGATTAGCGGAATCGAGCATCAGAGGACATAGGTTTAAGGTGAAGGGGGGAAATATTTAAGAGGAACCTGAGGCGTAACTGTTTATGCAAAGGGAGGTGGGGGATGGGACGAGCTGCCACAGGAGGAAGTTGAGGCTAGTACTATCACATAGTTTAAGAAACATTTAGACAGGTACATGGATAGGACAGTTTTTGAGGAATATGGGCCAAATGCTTGCAGGTGAGACTAGTGTGGATGGAACATGTTGGTTTGTGTGGGCAAGTTGGGCGGAAGGACCTGTTGCTACGCTCTATGACTCTATGACTCTGTAACATTTTCTTTTGGAGTGTGGATATTTCTTATTCCTCAACAATAACTTTCTTTTGGTGTATCGTTGCTGAACAATTTATTTCGATTTTCCTTGAGCTTTATGGAATATTTTGTCTAAGGTTATTCCATTTCGAATGAAACTAGGGTCAGAATCATTTCTATGCAATTTCTTTTCTTGAACCCAGTCACCAACATTTCACATTCAAATTGTCTTGTTGGGTTGTTTTATTATTTCTGGAATTCCCATAAACTCTGTGAAGGTAATGATTGGCTCGTTTAGCAATCAGTGGTGTATATCAATTTATATTCAAAATAAATATATATATATACAAATTGTACATTAAAAAGTAAGGTGTAACATTGTTTATTACCCTTATTTTTGCTAATGGTATGTTGTTTATGGATGGTTGCACTTCAGGGCAAGTGTAACCACTTTTGTCC
The DNA here is from genome assembly GCF_053455715.1 of Rhinoraja longicauda. Taxonomy (NCBI): domain Eukaryota; kingdom Metazoa; phylum Chordata; class Chondrichthyes; order Rajiformes; family Arhynchobatidae; genus Rhinoraja; species Rhinoraja longicauda. The sequence continues at coordinate 12,541 of NW_027601473.1, forward strand.
TCTGGAGTAAACCAGTTTTTCCAGGTCTCTTTTAATCCCCCAATTCTTTCTCTCCACCACCCACTTAGAACTGAAATAACACGTCCCCTTTAAGGTCCGCTACTCTCCTGGCCACGAGCAAATGAGCCACATCCATGTCCAATTCAGGATCATTTCTCCAATTAACCCAGTCCTGCTGAACTTCCCCTTACAAACCACGCAGCTCAGAGGGGATGAAGCCACATGAATGGTTCTAGATATCATCTCACTTTGTCTCTAGAAATAAAGCCCATTGGATGAGTTCACCTGTGTGCCTGTAGTGTGCGTGTGCATGTGCACGTGGTGTGCATGTGCCCGTGGTGTGCATGTCCCTGTGCCTGTTCGTATGTCTGTGCCTATGTGTGTGCGTTCATTATTGATCCGGAGTCATGTCAGACACCACATTACTGGAGAATGTGGGCAAGAGTGCACTGCCTCCTCACACAATGCAGGGACTGATCTGTGGATTGTGTGGTAATGGATCATTATCTAGGGCCAGCTGGTGTTCAGTGGCACAGCAGGCCCCCCAAACCTATGAGGAGATTATTGTCTGTGTTGAATGAGTCCAAACTCTATGAGCCCTGGCTTCGGATCCCTGCATGAGCAAAACCCCGACTCCAACCTGGAGGGAGGTGGGGCGCTGACTGGCTCAAGAAGGAGGAGATGGCAGAAGTGCCTCTCATAACCAGACCTCGAAGACGAGCCAAAGTCTGCAGAACCAGGACACCCCTTGACCCAGTCCAAATTCTGGCTGGCAGGTTGCACCATCCATGGGGGCCAGAAGAAAGAACAACCACCCTGAATGTACACCCTCTAATGGCCAACCTACATTAGCTTTATTAGACTTGACCAGTTACATTACTCTGGTCCGGCTAGAACTGCTACCTACAGGCAAATAGGTATCTGAGATTCTCCCACTGACATGTGCATGGTGATATACGCCAACGTCCAGCTGCCTGTATATGTATTGCCATGAAGCACCACAGCTGGTGCCTCACTGTAGGGGTGGTTAAAGACTCCTGGTTCCACTCCTTGTTATGTGACTCAGGATTGGATCACCTGTTCAACAGCCACAGGAAGGCCCAAACCTCACGTTCTTCGAGTAGAAACCCCGAGAGCCTGGTTTGCACCCAGTGTATCTGTGGGACCCACAGGCCAGAGATGAGCAGAATGAAGAGAAGAGAATGTTGGTTAAACAGGTTTGTGGGTTTGAAGCAGAGCTGGAGGATGAATGGAAGCAGTGTGTACAAGGAAGAAGCTGGAGATGGACCTCAAAGGTCTGGAAGCACAAATTGAGGCTGTGAATAAAAGTTGTGATAAGACATTTAAACAACTTTGTAGTCGTCAGGCACAAATGAAAGACCACCAATGTGAGCTGGGAGAGGTGTGTCTGAAGAAGGGTCCTGAAAAGTCACACATTCCTTCTCTCCAGAGATGCTGCCTATCCCACTGAGTTAAACCAGCATTTTGTGTCTACCTTTGAGCTGGGAGAGGCTTGTATTTCCAGAGAGGAGATCTTCACTCTAAGAAGAATGAAAAGAAGCTGAAGAATCTCGAGGCAGAAATCTTGCACCTTCATGATGAACGTGCTGCTTCGGAGAAAGACGCATGGAACCCCAGGAGCCCTGAGCCCCTAAGGGTTTGAGGGACAACAATGCAGGTTGAAACTCAGAGCTTGTAGTGAGCACAGCGCTAGACAGAAGAGTGAAAATGCAGGGCAATGGTGGAAGCACATCTTGAGAATGTTGTTATCCTCTCCCGCCCTTTGGGAGGACCTGCTACAAATCCTGGGATTATCGCTAAGGAGGGGGAATGGGATTTCATGTCCCCATTAAGGTCCCCTCATCTCCCGGCCACAGGCGAATGAGAAAAAGTGAAGTCCAATTAAGTGTCATTGGACCAACTACCCCCATCCTACTGACCAACCCCTTAGGGGTTTAGGGAAGTGGCGGCGCTGCCCTGCAGCTGCGGCTCGCCGGCAGTCTGTTTGTCTTTCTTCTTTCTTTGTCTATTTGTTAGTGTTATATGTATGAAATAACCTATCTTTAGCTGTGTATATGTGGGGGGGTTGTGGAGGGGTGGGGGAAACATTTTAAAATCTCTTCCTCAACGGAGATGCGACCCTTTCCAAGTCGTATCTCCGTTTGCGCTCAAAAGAAAATAAATTTTAAACGCGGGGTCTTCCATCGCCCGGTACGGCTCGGCCTCTGGACTTAACAGTGCCCGGTGCGGCTCGGCCGCGGGGCTTTCCATCGCTGGTGCGGCTCGGCTGCGGGACCTTCCATCACCCGGCGCGGGTCGGCCGCGGGGCCTTCCATTGCCCGGTACGGCCGCGGGACGGTTCAGCGCCAGGTGCGGCTCGGCCGCGGGGCCTTCCATCGCCCGGTGCGGCTCGGCCGCGGGGCCTTCCATCGCCCGGTGCGGCTCGGCCGCGGGGCCTTCCATCGCCAGGTGCGGCTCGGCCGCGGGACCTAACATCGCCTGGCGCGGCTCGGCCGCGGGGCTTTACATCGCTGGTGCGCCTCGGCCGCGGGGCCTTCCATAGCTGGTGCGGCACGGCTGCGGGACTTGGCTGCACCCGGCACGGCCGCGGGATGTTTCAGCGCCCGGTGCGGCTCGGCCGCGGCGACTTGGTCGTGGGGAAGAGAGCGGAAGTTTTGTTGCCTCCATCACACTGAGGGGGTGTTTGGAGTCACTGTGATGGATGTTTGTGTTGGGGTTATGTGTCTTGTGTTCCTTTTTTTTATGTGACTGCTGGTAACGTCATTTCGTTCGGTACCTCGGTACCGAATGACAAATAAAGGCTCTGTATCTGTATCTGTATTAACCCTGGAGTGCAGAGGGGAAGGAGAAGAGGAAACTGTGGGGTTAGTTCTATACCCTTTTGTTTTGTTTCTGGAAATAAAGCTTCTCGGGTGAGTTCACCTTGCAGTGTGTGCCAAAGTATTCTTTAATGATCTGGCATCATGACTGATGCCACAGAACATAGGACAGTACAGCATAGGAGCAAGCCCTTCAGCCCACAATGAACTGATCTCATCTGCCTGCACATGATCTATATCCCATTATTACCTGGACTTATGCCTGTCTAAAAACATCTTCAACACCACTATCATAACTGGCTCAACCATCACCCCTGGCAATGCGTTCCACACCCCCACTCATCTCAATGTAAAAAAAACCTTTCCTCGCACATCTGCATTAAATTTTCTCCTTCTGACCTTATAGTTATGTCCTGTAGGTTTGGACATTTTCACCCTGTGGAAAAGGTTCTATCCTATCTATGGCTCTCCTAGCTTGATATATTTCTATCAAGTCTCCCCTCAACTACTGGCGTTCCCGAAAATGCAATCCAAGTTTATCCAACTTCTCACTGCATCTGAAACTGTGTAATGCAGGCAGCATTCTGTTAAACCTCTGCACCCTCTCCAAAACCTGCACATCTTTCCTGTAATGGAGCGACCAGATCTGCACGTAATTCTCCAAATGCAGCCTAACAAATGTCCTATAGAGCTGCATCATGACTTCCTGACTCTTATATTCAATGCCCCTATCAATGAAGGCAAGCATACCATACTCCTACTTTACCATCATATTCACTTGTGCTGCCACCATCAATGAGCTTTGAACTTGGACTCCAACATTCGTCTGCACATCAATGCTGTTCAGGGTCTAGCCATTACCTGTGTTAAAGTCCATCTACCATTTCTTTGAAGATAGACACAAAATGCTGGAGTAACTCAGCAGGACTGGCAGCATCTCTGGATAGAAGGCATGGGCGACGTTTCAGGTTGAGACACCTCTTCAGACTGAGAGTTAGGGGAGAGGGAGACACAGAGATAAGGAAGGGTAAGGTGTGTAAACAAGACATCAAAGGAGATGCAGGTCAAGGAAAATGTAGAATAGATCATTGTTGGCCAGGAGAAGGTCACAACGAAGTATACCGAGAAACCATTTAATCGGGGACAGTCTGGTCAGAGAAGTAGGAAGGGAGAGGGTTGGAGAGGGATGCAGAGAGAGGGAAAGCGAGGGGTGAAGGGGTGTCTCGACCTGAAAAGTCGCCTATGCCTTCTATGCAGAGATGCTGCCAGTCATGCTGAGTTACTCCAGCGTTTTGTGTCTATCTTCAAAGAAATGGTAGATGGACTTGAAGTTAGAGAGGTTAACATTCATACCACTGGGGTGTAAGCTGCCCAAGCGAAATATTGAGGTGCTGTTCCTCCAATTTGCGCTGGGCTTCACTCTGACAGTGGAGGAGGCCCAGGACAGAAAGGTCAGTGTGGGAATGGGAGGGGGAGTTAAATTGTCTTTTGAAACCTAAATATCAGGTACATTTAGACAGACTGAGCAGAGGCGTTCAGCGAAACAATCGTCGAGCCTGCATGTCACCCATTCCTTCTCTCCAGAGATGTTGCCTATCCCACTGAGTTACTCTGGCACAGGAGATGTTCCATGGTCTGGAGGCCCTGTCCTCATTCGCAGTCTGCCGTATCTTCAGTATATCCCCACTTCAGCATGTTCAATTAGCTCCTCCCCATGCCTGTCCGCAGTCTGCTGAGACTACACCAGGTTATCCACGGTTGGTCGGAACCTGGTGGGTGTTTCTCAGAGGGATCGATTGCCGTGTGAATGTCTTCCGGGGATTTCTTGACTCTCTCCTCCCAGACTTTGAGCCTTCTGGACGATGCACTACAGTCCAGGGGATGGACAGATGAGAGGAAACTTCTGCGTGATTTCAAACGATGAGGTAGCAAAGGGTGGTCATGTTGGGGGCGTCTTTCATCCTCTGATTGTCTGAGGCGTTCTTCTTTGACTGGTTGTAGCTCTTCTGATTCCAGGAGGTGCAATGCCAGAGAGTAGGTAGATGCTGTCAGTCTTGGTAGGTTTCATGCATCCACTGATGCAGCGACAGCTTGTGTTTAGCACAGGATCATTCTTCCTTGCATGAGCTGAGCGCTCCTATACTGCGCACGCATACTCGACAGTGGAGAAACAGAGAGCCAGAGGTGTTGATCAAATAATTTCTAGAATTTGCTCCCCATTTTGAGGTACTTGGTGATATGTGCTTTGTCGTTCAGAGATCGATCCAGAGTCAAACTGAGATAGACTGGACTGTCACAGTGCTCCAACCACACCACACACTGTTTCAAAAGTAATTCATGTGTAACTTTACCCGGGGACAATTGCAGAAGTAGTTTCCCTCTGTGTGTTTACCCTGCAGTGGTTGACCAGATGCGGAGATGCCTTTGAACTGCATTTGTGACATAATTGAAGTTAGTGCTGATCAGAAGTGGTTCAACTGCATTCACCAGTGTTCAACATTAGCATCAGTAAATTGTGCAGCATGGACCCCTAAAGATGAGGTTGCAACTCAAGGTTCAAATTCTGTTTTAGATTTAAAATTTTCCTTTTAGAATCCGTGCTCCTGCTACTACTCTGCTGGATTCACCTTTCTAGAATCTCACTGCATCACAGTACAATATTTCAAAGGAGTGGTTTAAAGAACATTGTGTCTCCTTCGGCCATGGAGTAAATGGTTCTTCATTCTCCATGGCTGGTAAGAATTGGATGTTATAATGTTTAAGGACATATTTCCTTTGTTGAATCTCATCGAGTGATACAGCGTGGAAACAGGCCCATCTGCCCAACTTGCCCACACTGTCCAACATATCCCAGCCACACCAATCGAACCTGCCCGTGTTTGGCCCATATCCCTCCAAACCTGTCCTATCCATGTACCTGTCTGACTGTTTCTTAACAGTTGGGATAGTCCCTGCCACAACTACGTCCTCTGGCAGTTTGTTCCACACACCCACCTCAATATGTGTGAATAAGTCACCACTGAGATTCCTATTCAATCTTTCCCCCTCCACCTTAAACCTATGTTCTCTGGTTCTCGATACACCTACCCTAGGCAAAAGACTCTGTGCATCTACCCGATCTATTCCTCTCATGATTTTATACACCTCTGTGATATCACCCCTCATCCTCCTGCTCTCCAAGGAATAGAGTCCCAGCCGACTCAAACAGTCCCTTTAGCTCAGACCCTCTAGTCCTGGCCGCATTTAGAAAATTGCGTTCAGTTCTGGGCACCATGTTATAGGAAAGATATTTTCAAGCTTGAAAGGGTTCAGAAAAGATTTACGAGGATGTTGCAGGTTTATTGGAATTTTTATTTGAAATTTTGCATACAATTCTCGTCACCCCATTACAGGAAGGATATGGAGGCTTTAAAAATGTGCAGATGAGGTGTCCCAGAATGTTGAACGGATCAGGGGATATTAACTATAAGGAGCATTTGGACAGACTTGGATTGTTTTCTCTGGAATGACAGAGGCTTTGGGGAGTCCAAATATAATTATATAAATTTATGAGAGGCGTATACAGGAAAGACAGTCAGTACCTTTTTCTCGGGATGGAAAAATCAAATACTAAAGAGCATAGGTTTAATGTGCAAGGGGCAAGATTTGAAGGAGATGCGTTGGCCAATTATTTTTATATTGAGGGTGATGAGAGATTGAAATGTACTTCCAGGGTTGGTGGTTGAAGCAGATATGATAGAGGCAGTTAAGGGAGAGGCATATGAGAAAAGCGTCTCCAGCATGTCTGATCTGCTGACTATTTCTGAAGCTTTGGAGGTTGGCTGCGACCGATTTTCATGTGTTTTCTTCTCTTACAGCAAAACAGTGAGGGATTTAAAGGAGAAGCTCGATCAGCTTCAGTGTCACTTCACGTGGGGCCCACAGAAGGAGACCATTGACCTGGATGATATGATGTACAGATTACAAGATTCTATAGATCTGAATTTGAAGTATAAGGCCAGGTCCTGCAACCAATTTGCTTTTGTTAACTCCCTGCAGGGCAACTATGAAGAAGCTCTTGAAAATTTAAAGGAAGCTGAAAAGATTCTGAGAGAGAACCACGAAGATGCATTTGAAAGAAGAAGCATCATCACCTATGGAAACTATGCCTGGGTGCATTACCACATGGGACAACTGACCGAGGCCCAGTCCTACCTCGACAAGCTGGAGATGATCTGTAAACTGTTCACTGATGGCCCCCGCTACACAGCAATGATACCTGAAGTGTATGGGGAGAAGGGATGGTCATTGTTGAGATCGGCAGCTCAATACTATGAGGAGGCTATGGAATGTTTTGAGAAAGCTCTGGAGGAAGATCCCAATAACACGGAATGGATCATGGGCTACGTAACTGCTCTGCATCGTCTGGAACCAATTGCTGGAACCCCAGAGAAATGCAAAAGCAGGCAGTGCGTGAAGCATCTGAGACGTGTGCTGGAGCTTGATCCAGATGAATCTTTGGCCATGGTGATGTTGGCCCTAAAATTGCAAGAGATTAAGCAAAAGGAGGAAGCAAATGAATTAGTTGAACAAGCCGTACAGAAAAGCCCTGATGTTCCAAAAGTGCTTCGCAGCGGGAAAATTTTACAGACTAGAAAAAGCTGTGGAAAAGGCAATTGAGCTGCTGAAAAAAGCATTAGGAATCACTCCACACAGCAGTGTCCTACACGACCAAATAGGTATGTGCTATAGAGTGCAACTGCTTGAACTGTTGAAAAATAGATTGAGCTCTGATCCACAATACCCTGAATTTCAACAGAAAAAGTTTTTGATCGATCATTGCAAGCATCACTTTGGAAAAGCATTTGAACACCGTCCAAGGACAGCTATTAAATCACAACTAGATTATGCAGACATCTGTCTAAGAAATGGAGAGAATTCCAAAGCAGGGGAGGTCTACAGCAAACTGCTGGAGTTAGAGGGTATTCGTCCAGATAATATGCAGAGAATATGGTTACGGGCTGGCTTATTTCAACTGCACAAGAGAAGGTCTGATTCAAATGCTATCAAATTGTTCCAGAAAGGACTGGAGATTAAAAATAACTCCAAAGAGTGGAAAATGTGTTATGAAAATTTGGAAAAGTTGCAGACAGAATACTTTGCAGGGATCCACATGACAGCAAGGCATTTGGTGTCAAAGGGTTACTGCATCAGATGGATGGGGACAAGTCTAAAGCTATTGAATACTTTGAAAAGGCTTTGGAATTCGATTCCAGCAATGAAGAATATCTTAGTGCTCTTTGTAAATTAAGCCTTTCGTTTGAAGAGCATCATGAACATTAAAAGATGCAACAATTTCACCTAAAGCAAGAAAAGCATGAGTGGGGTGTTTGTTTCACTAATTATATTCTGTTCTCACCTTCTCCAAATTGGAACTGCACTCATGAATGTGCAATTTTTTAAGATGACCTTGTGTTAATACAATCCAACCTATGTGGATCTTTCAAGAATAGTGACACTTTTACTACATTGAGAGAGAGAGATAGAGAGAGAGAAAGTGCATGGCACACAGCACACTGACTAATCCAAAGTGCTTGCTTGTGACACTATAAAACATTGGAGACTTTTACCTCTGTCCAAGGTACAATGAGGAACACAACACATGTTGTGTTCTGATGTTCAACTTGGACATTGTCACCTTCAAATCATGCAATATTCATATTACATCCATCTTTATTAACATGACCGTTATCGCTACAATTGAAACTGGGTTGTAACATGCTAACTTAATGCATGACATAGTTAAATCATGCGATCTAGATAGCGTGAACAGTTACAGAATGAGAAGCCTGTGGAAGCCATTTCAATAGATAGAATTATTAAAAGTGAACTCCGCCACAAAGTTCTTTATCTTGAAGATAGACTTCAAGGCAATACAAAATATAACATGGTTGTAGTGGTGTACAGGGCTGAGTCTGAATACGACACCGCCTCCCCGGGGCCGCTGCCGCCGACGCCGACCTCCACCGCCTCCCCGGGGCCGCTGCCGCCGACGCCGACCTCCACCGCCTCCCCGGGGCCGCTGCTGCCGACGCCGACCTCCACCGCCTCCCCGGGGCCGCTGATTGCCGAGGCTCACCTGAGGCTGCCGCCGCCGACCTCCACCGCCTCCCCGGGGCCGTTGCCGCCGACGAGCGAGGCCTCTGCACCGCCGCTGCCGCCCACGACCTTCCCGACCCCTTCACCGCCGCCCACGCCCTCCCCGGCCATCCGCTGACCGAGCCGACCGTCACTCACCCGGACTCCAGATCCCCGCGGGCCTCCCCCAGCGACCGTACTGACCCGCGCCGCTCCACCGCCCAGCAGCAGGTCACAGCCGTCGCTGTACCCGGCCCCCGGGACCAACAACAGGCTGCAGCTCCACCTGGCCCACACACACCGCGCTGGGCCCACAGCCCCCACCAGGCAGAGCCCTTCAGCACTGCTGGGTCCTACTGCCCACCCCCTACTACAGGTAACTGCAGCAGGGGTTCCACTGGGTCTCCCCCTTCCCCCTCCAGCCAGGCGACCCCCAGTACTCCCCACATCGGTCCTCATGCCCCCCTCTGCCCAGCTAACCCACCACCCCCTCACCATACATCCCCTCCACCTGCCCCCCTGCCTCCATCCGACCCCAACCCCCACCATTGCCGGGTGTTCACCATCCCCCCTGACCTCCCCCTTTCAGACACCGAACGGTCTGTCCTCAGCAGAGGCCTTACCTTTGTTCCCCTCCGCCCCCACATCAACGAGTTCCGCGTCCGCCATGACGTGGAGCTCTTCTTCCGCCGCCTCCGCCTCCGAGCCTTTTTCCATGGTAAGGAGTTCCGACCCCGCACTGATGACCCCTTCTCCCGTCTCCAACGGACCCCCTCCACTTTTACCCCCCAGTATGGCCTACTACCCCCACTAGAACTTTTTATTTCAAACTGCCGGCGTGACATCGGCCGCCTCAAATTTTCCACCCCCCTGACTAACTCTAACCTCTCCCCTCCTGAACGTGCAGCCCTCAACTCACTCCGCAACAACCCGGACTTAATAATTAAACCCGCTGACAAGGGAGGGGCTGTGGTAGTCTGGCGTGCTGACCTCTACCGCACCGAGGCCAGACGACAACTATCAGACACCTCTTCCTACCTATCCCTGGACCATGACCCCACCGATGAACACCAGACCTTCATCAGCAGCACCATCACCGACCTCACCAACTCCGGCGAACTACCCCTCAGTGCCTCCAATCTCATAGTTCCCCAGCCCCGCACGGCACGATTCTACCTCCTACCCAAAATCCACAAACACAATTGTCCCGGCAGACCCATTGTCTCTGCCTGCTCATGCCCCACCGAACTTATCTCTACCTACCTCGACTCCATCCTATCCCCCCTGGTCAAATCCCTCCCCACCTACGTCCAAGACACCTCACACGCTCTCCATCTCCTGGATAACTTCCGGTTCCCAGGCCCCCACTCCCTCATTTTCACCATGGATGTCCATTCACTCTACACTTCCATCCCCCACAAGGATGGTCTCGAAGCCCTCCGTTTCTTCCTCGACCGTAGAACCAGCCAATCCCCATCGACCAACACTCTCCTCCGCCTAGCAGAGCTGGTTCTTACCCTCAACAACTTCTCCTTTGACTCCTCCCACTTCCTCCAAACCAGAGGCGTAGCTATTGGCACTCGCATGGGCCCTAGCTACGCCTGCCTCTTTGTCGGGTACGTCGAACAATCCCTGTTCCAGACGTACACTGGCCCCATCCCCGAACTCTACCTCCGCTACATCGACGACTGCATTGGTGCTACCTCTTGCACCCATGCAGAACTCACTGACTTTATACACTTCACCTCCAATTTCCATCCTGCCCTTAAATATACCTGGACGATCTCTGACATCTCCCTCCCGTTTCTGGACCTCACCATCTCCATCACAGGAGAAAAATTAGTGACGGACATTTATTACAAGCCCACCGACTCGCACAGCTATCTGGACTACACTTCTTCCCACCCGGTCCCCTGCAAAAAGTCTATCCCCTACTCCCAATTCCTCCGTCTACGCCGCATCTGTGCCCGGGATGACGTGTTTCAGACTAGGGCTTCCGAGATGTCCTCGTTTTTCAGAAAACGGGGCTTCCCCTCCTCCATTATAGATGAGGCTCTCACTAGGGTCTCTTCTACATCCCGCAGCTCCGCTCTTGCTCCCCATCCCCCCACTCGCAACAAGGACAGGATCCCCCTCGTTCTCACCTTCCACCCCACCAGCCAGCGGATCCAACATATCATCCACCAACATTTCCGTCACCTACAACAGGACCCCACCACTGGCCATATCTTCCCATCCCCTCCCCTCTCTGCATTCCGCAGAGACCGTTCCCTCCGCAACTCCCTGGTCCACTCGTCCCTTCCTACCCAAACCACCCTAACCCCGGGCACTTTCCCTTGCAACCGCACGAGATGCAACACCTGTCCCTTTACCTCCCCCCTCAACTCCATCAAAGGACCCAAACATTCTTTCCAGGTGAGACAGAGGTTCACCTGCACCTCCTCCAACCTCATCTATTGCATCCGCTGCTCTAGATGTCAACTCATCTATATCGGCGAAACCAAGCGCAGGCTCGGCGATCGCTTCGCTGAACACCTGCGCTCGGTCCGCATTAACGCCACTGATCTCCCGGTGGCCCAGCACTTCAACTCCCCCTCCCATTCCCAGTCTGACCTCTCTGTCATGGGCCTCCTCCAGTGCCATAGTGAGGCCCGCCGGAAATTGGAGGAGCAGCACCTCATATTTCGCCTGGGCAGTTTGCGGCCCGGTGGTATGAACGTCGACTTCTCCAACTTCAGATAGCTCCTCTGTCCCTCCCTTCCCCTCCTCCTTCCCAGATCTCCCTCTATCTTCCTGTCTCCACCTATATCCTTCCTTTGTCCCACCCCCGACATCAGTCTGAAGAAGGGTCTCGACCCGAAACGTCACCCATTCCTTCTCTCCCGAGATGCTGCCTGACCTGCTGAGTTACTCCAGCATTTTGTGAATAAATCGATTTGTACCAGCATCTGCAGTTATTTTCTTATACCACGAGTGTTAAATATGCTTTAATCAGTTACCGAAGACTCAAATGTTCAACGAAAGATTACTTTGTATGTCACTCGATGCCAGTAAACACACTGCAAACTTAAATATTTATAACTGATTCAATCTGTTATTAACTTGTCACGTGCAATTCTGTTCTCTGTTGCCACAGGACAAATGGCAATCGTAAAACAATAAAATAAGGTCAATAGAATAACAGGTCGTTTGCTTACCTGTAATGGGGTGGAATTGGGCTGCGTTTACTCTGCTGTGTCTTTCAGAGGTGCATGATGTATATTTGTTTGGAAGAAGTAAAAGTCCTGAAGTGCCTTCTGGAATAAACAAAACATCAAAGGAAAATTCTGTACATAAGTCGATGAATCTTTGTTCGTTGAGCAATCTCATAAATTGCTCCCAGTGATCACTGTATTTGGCGCTCTTAAATAAAGTCGATTGTCTTTCCCGATTTTTGTGTTGTGTTTTAATACAAAAGAAATAGAAAGGATGGTGTCTGAATGTGCTCTACGCCAGAAATAAAGGAACACACAATCAAAAGAAGAAATGATACCCAATTAGACTCCACCAATGCTATGGCACACCTTGTATATAGATTTGTTCACCTCCATCCAAGAATAGTACTTGATTGTAGCCTGCTACTACTCAAAGATTCCATTCGTCAGAAACATGAAAGACCTGAGGGCATCAACAATGTCTACAGCTGTGCGGATACTGTTTGCTGATCAAGGGATATGTCAGAAGGTGATTTGTGATAATAAGACCCTGTTTGCTTCGAAAGAATTCAAGGAGTTGCAGAAGTATATGGGTTTATCATCACCACAGTTTCACCGCGCTATCCGAGGGGCCGCGGGTTTTTAGAAAGACAGTGAAGATAATGCTCATCAAATGCCGAGAGACAAGGGAAGATGCAAACCACGCCTTGTCGTCACTTAGAGCAACACCACTGAGAGCTGACGTGGAGTCACCAGCAGAGCTACTGAATAACAGAAAGTACAAAACAACCAATACACCCTCCACAAGACCAGGCGGAAGTACGACATCAACTGACGGATGCTCAAGTGGAAGGAAGTCAGTCTTTCAACAGACATGCTAAAGCATTGCCAGAACTGCTGAGAGGACAGCATGTTCATGTCCAGGATTCTGTTCTGAAAATATGGACACCTGCAAATTTTATGGGAAGAGCTGAGACTCCCATATCGTACATCGTTGAGACGGAGACTGGGACGCAGTTAAGAAGAAACAAGGGTCACATCCAACCAACACCTGACCTGGTGAACCAGAGAAGTTTGTCATCACCACCATCAACCCCACCACAGCTGCAAGCACATCGACAACTTGGAGTACAACACCAACACTACCACAATACACACAGTCTGTAATGTCACCAGATGTCAAGCCAAATGAGTTAAAAGATGCAGAACATAGAGATGACATCAAATCAACGAGAGACAGAAAAGGGTAGGCTTTTCCCTTTAAGAGTGGGGAAGATTCCAACAAGGGGACATAGCTTCAGAATTGAGGGACAAACGTTTAGGGGTAACATGAGGGTTAACTTCTTTACTCAGAGGGTTGTGGCTGTATGGAATGGGCTTCCGGTGGAAGTGGTGGAGGCAGGCTCGATTTTATTATTTAAGAGTAAATTGGATAGGTATATGGATAAGAGGGGATAGAGGGTTATGGTCTGAGAGCAGGTAAATGAGACTAGGTCAGAGAGAGTGGTCTGCGTGGACTGGTAGGGCCGAACGGGCCTGTTTCCGTGCTGTAGTTGTTATATGGTTATATGATGCAAAAAAAAACACCAGACGGGTGCTGTGATCCATATTACAGATAAAGACAAAACAAAATTGGATACACCGAGATCAACGAACAGAACTGTTATCGACCCCAAAACCTGGAATAACTCAGCATCTGTGGAGAAAAAGAACAGGTGGCGTTCTCGTCAAGAACCTTCTTCAGACTGAGAGTCAGGGGAAAAGGAAACGAGTGATTTAGATGGTGAAGTAGAGAAATCATACAAATGATTTGTTAAGGGGCATGCTAATTAAGTGCATGATGTAGTGATCGCGACGACACCTCTGAGGTGGGCCGAATCATCAAAAACGACGAGACGGAGTAGAGGAGGGAAAGAATGTGCCAGGACAATATCATCTCGCTCAAAAAAAGGTAGACAAATGAGCTCATTATTGACTTTAGGAAGCAAGGTGGATTACAAAGCCTAAACAGCATCAATGGTGCACGTGGACATAGTTGGGACCTTGATCCCCCTGATATTAATATTACCTACGATCTGTCGTGGAAGCCAGGAAGGACCAGGGCTGGGAACTGAATATTCAGGGGTACACTACGTATAGAAAAGACAGACAGATGGGCAGAGGGGGTGGGGTTGCTCTGCTGGTAAGGAATGATATTCATTCCCTTGCAAGGGGTGACATAGAATCAGGAGATGTTGAATCAGTATGGATAGAAATGAGGAATTGTAAGGGTAAAAAGACCCTAATGGGAGTTATCTATAGGCCCCCAAACAGTAGCCTCGACATAGGGTGCAAGTTGAATCAGGAGATAAAATTGGCGTGTCACAAATGTAATGCTACGGTGGTTATGGGAGATTTCAACATGCAGGTAGACTGGGAAAATCAGGTTGGAAATGGACCCCATGAAAGAGAATTTGTAGAGTGCCTTCGAGATGGATTCTTAGAACAGCTTGTACTGGAGCCTACCAGGGAGAAGGCAATTCTGGATTTAGTGTTGTGTAATGATCCTGATCTGATGAGGGGACTAGAGGTAAAAGAGTCAAAAGAGCCATTAGGAGGCAGACGAAAACCAGGTGAAGTGAAAACAATGCGGAGTTGCGTATGGGCAGCAATAATGCAGAGAGTCAACTTACAATAAATGGCTCCAGAGGAAGAGGGTACTGTAAACGTGGGAGCAAGCGTCACCAAAACTGTGAGACCACGTTGCGAAGTTGGTCTACAATTCTGTGTTCTATTAGTAGAGACTTACACATGAAAGTATCAGCGCTTCGGTCATAAGGATACAACAAATGAGAAGGGTATTAAGAGCGATGTGAAAAAATATCACAAGGCAACAACAGACAATCGACAATAGGTGCAGGAGTAGGCCATTCTGCCCTTCGCGCCAGCACCGCCATTCACTGTGATCATGGCTGATCATCCACAATCGGTACCCCGTTCCTGCCTTCTCCCCACATCCATTGACTCTACTATCTTTAAGAGCTCAATCTAACTCTCTCTTGAAAGCATCCAGAAAATTGGCCTCCACTGCCTTCTCAGGCAGAGAATTCCACAGGTTCACAACTCTCTGGGTGAAAAAGTTCTTCCTCATCTCCGTTCTAAATGGCCTATCCCTTATTCTTAAACCGTGGACCCTGGTTCTGGATTCCCCAACATCGGGAACATATTTCCTGCCTCCAGCGTGTCCAATCCCTTAATAATCTTATATGTTTCAATAAGATTCCTGCTCATCCTTCTAAATTCCATTGTCCACAAGCCCAGTCGCTCCATTCTTTCAACATATGACAGTCCCGCCGTCTCAGGAATTAACGTCGTGAACCTACGTTGCACTCCCTCAATAGCAAGAGTGTCCTTCCTGAAATTTGGAGACCAAAATTGCACACAATACTCCAGGTATGGTCTCACCTGGACCCTGTACAACAGCAGTAGAACTCCTTGCTCCCAAACTCAAATCCCCTCGCAATGAAAGCCAACATGCCATTGGCTTTCTTCACTGCCTGCTCTACCTGCATGTTTATTTTCCGTGACTAATGAACAAGTCCACCCAGATCTCGTTGTACTTCTCCTTTTCCTAACTTGATCCCATTCAGATAATAATCAGCCTTCTTGTCCTTGCCACCAAAGTGGATGACCTCACATTCATCCACAATAAACTACATCTGCCAGGCACCTGTCCACTCACCCAACCTGTCCAAGTCACCTTGCATCCTCATAGCATCCTCCTCACTGTTCAATCTGACATCCAGCTTTGCGTCATCTGCAACTTTGCTATTGTTACTTTTAATCCCTTCATCTTCGCATGGTTGTATTCTGGAATGACCTCAATGCAGATACGGTACAGATAAGTTCTGCTTTGGACTACAAGAGGCGAACAAATTCATCGTGTCGCAGAGTGACACTGTATAGAAAACCTTTCATCCTGTCTTGTCCATGCCGACAAACTTGTCGTTCTGGGTTAGACCAATTTTAAGGGATTTCGTCTATTTATTTGTAACCCCTTCCAATCCTCATCCGTACAGATGTATTTTGAGCGTTTTATTGTTTTCGCTTCCATTGCGTCCTCTGGCAACACATTACAGATAAGAAGTATCATATGAGTGAATGGTTTGCCCCCGAACTGCCTCCCAAATCTGTCCCCTCTCAACCTAACCCTATGCCATTAAGTTTTAGTATCCCTACTCTGTGAAAAGGACCGTGAACATCCTATTTATCTATAATCCTTTATACCTCGGTAACATCATCGAATAACAGAAATACATTAGAAATAATGCAAATCTATAAAACCATGGCGGGGTGACAATGAATGAGCTCCTCTTTTATCGGGAAGCCGCAAACTCGATGGATCAAATTGCGTAATTTTCAGTGGTTTTTATTCTATGTTTCTGTGAACAGTACAATAATGAAACCTACGTCCCTGTATCAAAAGTCCAACTTTTTCCTCTTTGAACGAGCGCACACGTGCGTACACGTTCAAAGAGGAATATATTTCCTCGCTTTCTTTCCACGTTTTAATTGTTCTTTTTAATCAGGCATGTGTGCTTATGAAGACAGTCATTATTATTATCGAACAATTTTTTATATTTTTCGATTGAGGGACAAAATCAAATCTACGGTCACGGTGGCGCAGCGGTAGAGTTGCTGCCTTACAACGAATGCAGCGCCGGAGACCCAGGTTCGATCACGACTATAACATATTCCTTTATTCGTCCCACACCGGGGAAATTTACAGTGTTACAGCAGCAAAGTGGATAGCAAGAGTGCAAGACATCATTCATTATGAATAAAAGATACATAAATTGTCATCAGTTTTCTGTGTGTTCTTTGCTGTTATTGCTGACTCGTCTGCTGGGATCAGTGCTGGTTGTGCAGTCTCACAGCAGCGGGAAGAAAGGACCTCCTATACCTCTCCTTCGCGCACTTGAGGTGAAGGAGTCTGTCACTGAAGGAGCTACTTAGGGCAGTGACAGTGTCCTGCATGGGGTGGGAGTTGTTGTCCAGCAGCGATGTTAGTTTTGCCATTATCATCCTCTCTCCCACCACCTGCACTGAGTCGAGGGGGAAACCCAAGACAGAGCTGGACTTCCTGACCAGCTTGTCGAGTCTCTTCCCTTCTGCCACTGAGATGCTGCTGCTCCAGCAGACCACTCCATAGAAAATGGCCGATGCCACCACCGTGCTGTTCCTTAGGAGTGCCACCAGCACTCCAAAGCACCTGAGTCTCCTTAGCAGATGAAGTCTGCTCAGGCCCTTTCTGTATTGTGCATCGGTGTTTTCAGTCCAGTCCAGTTTATTGTTGAGGTAGACACCAAGGTACATATAAGAATCCACCCTCTCGATGTCTATTCCCTGGATGTTCACCGGCGTCGGGGGGTCATGGCTGCGCCTGCGGAAATCTACCACCATCTCCCTGGTTTTCCCCGCGTTGATCCGGAGGCGGTTCCGCTGGCACCAGTCCACAAACTCCTTGATCAGTTATCTTAACGCCCTGTCTTCGTCGCCCGTGATGAGGCCGGCGATGGCAGAGTCATCAGAGAACTTCTGTAGATAGGAGTCTGCAGAGCTGTGCCTGAAATCCGCAGTGTACAGGGTGAACAAGAATGGAGCTAGCACTGTTCCCTGCGGAACCCCAGTGCTGCAGACCACCCTGTCCGAGACCAGGTCCTTTGTCCTCACATATTGTGGTCGGTTGGTGAGGTAGTCCAAAATCCAGGATGTGAGGTGGTGATCCACTCCCGTGCGCTCCAGCTTGCCCCCCAGAAGCCCCGGCTGGATGGTGTTGAATTCACTGGAGAAATCAAAGAACATGATCCCCACAGTGCTATCCGGCTTCTCCAGGTGTGAAAGAGCTCTGTTCCGCAGGTAGATGATGACGTCCTCCACCCCGATGCGAGTCTAGTAGGTGAACTGCAGCGGACTATGGGTGCTGTCTGTACGGAGTTTGTACGTTCTCCCTGTGACCTGCGTGTGTTCTCTCTGAGATCTTCGGTTTCCTCCCACATTCCAAAGACGTACAGGTTTGTAGGGTAATTGGCTTGGGGAATGTTAAAAAATGGCCCTAGAGGGTGTAGGATAGTGTTAACGTGAGGGGTTCGCTGGCCTGTTTGCGGGCTGTATCTCTAAACTAAAGAAGTAAAGCTAGTAACATAAAGCAGATATTTAAAAATCTCAAGTGAAAATTGCAAGCTAATTATAAAGAATGTTGTTATTTCTGAAATTTGAGAATCGTTAAACAAATCAACGCTCAAAGGTGAGTTATCTTGATCAGGAAATGGAAGAAAATCTAAAAGAAAACGAAGACACCAAAGACATAAGAAACTGCAG
This sequence comes from Rhinoraja longicauda, assembly GCF_053455715.1. Classification (NCBI taxonomy): domain Eukaryota; kingdom Metazoa; phylum Chordata; class Chondrichthyes; order Rajiformes; family Arhynchobatidae; genus Rhinoraja; species Rhinoraja longicauda. Next base: position 31,052 of record NW_027601473.1, read on the forward strand.
AAGCTGGTATCAGGAAGAACTCAGTGGGTCGGGCGGCATCTATGGAAGGATTGGTTGGATTTCGCGCCAGGTCTCTTCAGAATCTTGAAAAGTTCAATTTCCCCGTTTCTTTGTTTTTTAAAATTTTCTGTCATTCATAATTAATTGCACTTTTGCAAAAAAAGATTTGGCAGCTAATGCAATGAAAGTATATTTCACTCTGGAGCCACTCTATATGATTTTGATGGCAGTCGTTATTATATTGTGGAAGTATCGTGCAATTTTGTATATTTTCCGATTTAGAGACAAAACCAATTTACAAAAGTAAAGGGCTGGTGGCATCGGCAAGAATGTTTAAGAGACTGAGTAACCGTACCTCCTAGTTCATGAACAGGTTCTCCCCGTCAGATAGCAGGTTCACGAACCACCCTGCACAACCCCAATCACAATTCTATCTCAGCACCGCATTACTATGATTGTCTGTACTACTGTCGTTACTCTGTGTACTTAATGTTTTTGCATGATCGAAGTCTGGTTTAGGAGAATAATTAGTCATTTATGTTGCGTCGAATTTCTTTGTGAAGTTGTTGAGATTTCACATCCGGTACAACAAGTCAAGTCAAGCCAAGTCTACTTTATTTGTCACATACACATACAAGATGTGCAGTGAAATGAAAGTGGCAATGCCTGCGGATTGTGCTAAAACTACAACACAGAATAGATTTCTTTTTAATAAGACACAACACAAAAAACAAATGTATACAGTTAATTAGTCTCTGGTGATGTAAGATTTAACCGTCCTGATGGGCTGTGGGAAGAAATTTCGTCTCATCCTCTCTATTTTAACAGCGTGACAGCGGAGGCGTTGCCTGACCGCAGCAGCTGGAACAGTCCGTTGCTGGGGTGGTAGGGGTCACCCATAATGTTGTTGGCTCTGGATTTGCACCTCCTGATGTATAGGACCTGCAAGGGGCGAGTGTAGTTCCCATAGTGCGTTCAGTCGAACGCACTACTTTCCGCAGAGCCTTCCTGTCCTGGGCAGAGCTGTTCCCAAACCAGATTGAGATGTTGCCGGAAAAGATGCTTCCTGCAGCCCCAGAGTAGAAGCACTGAAGGATCCTCAGAGAGACTCTGAATTTCCTCACCAGTGCGGCAATGTGTGTTGTCCATTTCAGATCCTCTGTGATGTGGACTCCCAGGTATTTAAAGCTGCTCACCCTATCCACAGTAGACCCATTTATTTCCAGTGGCTTGCACGTCCTTGGATGTTGAGCCCTTCAAAACTCCACAATCAGCTCCTTAGTTTTTGTGACATACAAGAGGAGGCTGCTGTCCTGACACCCGAGTGCCAGATCAGCCACCTCCTCCTGGTAGGCCTTCTCATCGTTATCGGAGTTCAGGCCCACCACCACAGTGTCATCAGCAAACTTGATGATGGAGTTGGAGCTGAACCTGGCCACACAGTCATGTGTGTATATGGAGTACAGTAGGGGGCTAAGCACGCAACCCTGGGGGGATCCTGTGTTTAGGGTGAGGGGGTTAGATGTATGTCTTCCCATCTTGACCACTTGGGGCCTGGCGGTGTGAAAGTGCAGGACCCAGGCACACAGGGGAGTGTTAAGCCCCAGTTTCATCAGCTTCTCAGCAAGTCTGATGGGGCCTATTGTATTGAAAGCTGAACTAAAGTTAATGAACAGTATCCTCACATAGCCCCCCTTCAGGCTGTCAATATGAGAGAGAGTGGTGTGCAGAACCTGGGAGACCGCATCATCCATCATCCGTGGACCTGTTCAGACGGTATGTGAACTGAAGCGGGTCCATATTGCGAGGGAGGAAGGCACAGATGTGGTTCCTGATTAGCCTCTCGAAGCATTTCATGACCACCGAGGTGAGGGCCACCTGTCGGTAGTCATTCAAGCAAGCTGGAGAGGCATTCTTTGGCACTGGTACAATGATGGATCATTTGAAGCATGCAGGGACCACGGACTTGGCCAAGGAGAGGTTGAATATTGTGGTGAGCACTGGAGCAAGCCGAGTGGCATAAGATTTTAGTACTCGCCCAGATATACCATCTGGGCCTCCAGCTTTCCTCGTGTTCACACGCGTCAGACCCCTCCTCACGTCATGCTCGGATACCGAGAATGTGTGCACACCCCCAGCGGTGGATCCCCCTCCAGCCTCACTAGCCAGCACGCTGGCAGTGTTGTTTTTAGACGGCGAGCTAGGGGTAATGTTGCCCATCTCAAATAGTGCACAGGAGTTCAAGTCATCAGGTAACGAGGTGCCGGCACTTCCGGTTGAGGGGAGGGGCTGCACCGGGAGTTAGTTATAGTCCGTAGCCCCTGCCAAAGGCGTCTGGTGTCCTGCTGCTCCATCCGCATCTCCATCCTGTCCCTGTACCTGCTTTTTGCGTCCTTCATAACCCTTCGCAGTCGGTACCTTGTAGTCATCCATATTGCCAGATGCCAGGCCAGAGTTGTAAGCAGCGGTGCGAGCATTCAAGGCAACGCGAATAAACCTGTCCACCCAGGGTTTTTGATTATGAAAGATACTAACCCTTACCGTGGGGAAGATGTTATCGGCTATTGCAATGAAGTCCGTAACCACTTCCGCAAACTCACTGACGTCTCTGGAACTTGCTTGGAACATATTCCAGTGGACATCGCTCAGTGCATCTTGCAGCATGGCCTCTGAATGGTCAGATCACCGCTTTACTTCCTCATCGCTGCTGTTTCCCGTACTATCCGATGTTTATACTCCGGCAGCAGGAAAATGGCAGCGTGGTAAGATTTTCCAAAAGGAGGGAGAGAAACGGCGTTATAGCCTTTCCTGAACTGCGTTTAGCAGTAGTCCAAAGTTCTTTCCTCCCTGGTGACACACGTGATGTTGGCAGAGGTTAGGCATGACCCTTTTGAGATTTACCCTATTGAAATCTCCAGCTACCACCACAGCCGCATCAGGGTCTCGTTTGGGTGTCGACACAACACATCGTGCAGGGCCGACAGTGCCATGTCGGTGTCCGCATGCGGTGGAATATAGACGGCTGTGATGAACTCCCGGGGAAGGTAAAATGGACGGCAATAGATAGTCAGATGCTCCAGGTCCGGCGAGCAGGATCGAGAAAGCGTCTTAATATTCAGAGGGTTGCACCAGTTATTGTTGGTCATGAAGCAAACTCCCGGTTTTCCCGGATTCTTCCGTTCTGTCCGCATGGAAAACAGTGAATGACTCGGTTGGGCAGATCACCTGATCCGGCCCCAGCGGGGTCAGCCATGTCTCGGTCGGACAGAAGATGTTGCAGTCTTTTATGACCCGCTGGAATCCGATCCTCGCCCTGAGGTCATCCAGCTTGTTGTCCAGGGACTGGACGTTCGCCAGCAGGATGCTGGGCAGAGGTGGACGGAAGGCTTGGGCTCTCAGCCTATTCCCAATCCCCCCCTTCTTTCCTCGATGTTTTCTCCGACTGTTTCTCGGAGCCGCGCTCCCATTGTTGTTGCCGCGGCGCGCTCTTTTCATCTCTGTCGGCCACGCTGGATCGGTGAGCACAGTATCTAATAAGCCTTCGGTTACGCTAAAGTTTAGTTTTACGAGAGGTTTCAGGTCATACGTTATTAGTGTTGGTGTGTTAGTACTTAATAAAAATTAAATATGAACATACAAGTTAAAAAACGCACAGTCTCCGCGGAGCTACCGCGACGGCGACTGGGCTGTGCCGCGCCATCTTAACGTTTGACAAATAAATACTCCTTAACACTTGAAGATATCTAATTTATGTCAATGACCTCCGACTGAGCGTTTAAAATACAGAACTAAAGAGCCCTGCAGACATACGGACTTGCTATTGGATTCTGGACGATGACGAGTGTGCTGTGTGCAAAAACATCAGCTGACAGACTCTGCCCACCCGGTTCATTATCAATAGTCACTGGATTGTACCACAGTTTTCTGAGATTTGTCTCCCTCTGTTTAACATAAAGAAATAATTAAACCTGATAGTTTCAATCTCCGAGTAGCGGGGTCGTGAGGCAGCACATGACTACCCCTTGAAATCTCCGGACGTCTCCACCCCGATCAACCCTAAGCTCCGTCAAGCGCTACGCTCACACGGTCTCAAGCGCTTGGATCGCCACTGCTCCAACATTGTTATCAGCTGCGCTCCCTTTGATCCGTTCTTCTTTTTCCACAGAACAATCTCCCCTCAGAATTATATTCTCTGTGGTTTCTCAATCCACAACTTTAAGATCGCCTCCCTGCCCCAATTTCTTGCTTCCTCTCCTATCCTTCTCTCCTTCGGATCTGCCGTTACCTCCAGACCCAGTCTTTTGGACATACAACATCGATGTCGATCACGCCTAACCTCTCCCCTTCTATCACCTGTCCATTCTCTTCCGATATGCTGCGCACTGTCATGTGCTTTACATCCAATCCGTTATCCGCCGTAACGGTCACCACCTTCCACGATTTCGCGTCATCCTAATGCGACCCCTCTGCTCCCCTTTCCCAATTTTCTTGCCTTCGTCTGTCGTGAAATGTAATTGTTCCTTGGCCCAGGTAATTGTGCTTCGAATTATTGATGTCTCTCCTAATTAATTGTCATGTGCACATAAGTGTTCGAAAAACACCAACAATGTACAATGGAATGCGACAATTCATAACGAAATATTTTGCATTGGATAAAATCGAGTGACGATTACTGAAAATGGTAGAATTGTAAGGAAACAACAGAGCCTTTGAAACTTGTGTCTCGGCTGAGGAGGGGGAAGGGGTGAAAGATTGATAGATTGAATGGCCTGATTGAAAGATACCGCCTGGAAACTGGCTCTCGGTCTAATTAGTCCATCGATCAACCGTTCACCAGTTCTACCTTATTCCACTTTCATAATACTCGCTACACTTTGATCGGTATTCATTGATTTTGACAGCATTGAATGTTACCTAAAATTGCCCAGATCTTTGTTGAACATGGTCAGTATTTCACATGTCCCCGGTAAAGCTGGTGAAATGTGGCGACTCTCCGTGGATCTGGTGCAGTGGTCTGCTTCTGTCGATATCCGGAGCGCACGGTTTACCTCGTGAACACAAAGAGCGTCAGCCGACGAACCACTAACGTGCAGTGGCGTGACCCTTGGGAGCCGCCACAAGTACATGTGTATTGGGTTATGTGAAGAAGGCAGGAGAATGGGGTATGGAGAGAGAGATAGATCAGCCATGATTAAATGGCGGGGTAGACTAGATGGGTCGAATGGTCTAATTCTGCTCCTATTACTTATTGCAAATAACTATCCATTAATTGCCTCTTTTCACCGGATCAAAATACTGTGATTTCCAAGTTTTCCCTTTAACAATTGAGCTCCGCCCATCATCTAACGAATCTGACTATTGGCCTCTGCCCCCACTTCACCAAGTTATCTTTAGATTATCCCTCAAATTGCGCCGAGTCACACAATAAATTAGTCCTACTGAACAGGAAAAAGCTCTTCGAACTTCATGTCCACTATTCCATCACGTACCTGTCGTCAATAATTCCACCTGATTAGCACGTGATCCACAACCAACTGCGGCTTGGCCATTCAAGCGCTTGGCTGGATGCTTCTCCGACGTTTGGAAATTAACTCTACCGTCACTACATTCTTAGAAAGTGCAGTTCGCATTGCAACTACTGTCTGGGTGAAAACATTCTTCTCTAAACCTCTAAACCTCTTACTCCTCACATCAAACCTATCCCCTCCCGCGTACATACCTGAATAAACATTTATTATGTACCCTGTCAGCGTTTCTCTCTAATTTGCATTCCATTTCGACATTTCATCTCATTTCTGATCACTATTGCCCAGTTGAATGAATTCCATGGGCCAATCGTTGCAAATCTAGTTCTAGTTCCGCACTCAACATCGCACGATTCAAGCTTCTTAGTAGATCTCTCTTGATACTGTTTAATTTATGAAACATATTTCCGTGACACGACTAACTATAGCAATTGGAATTAACGTGCTGATGCTAAGGATTAATAATGTGTAAATCAAAGAATGAAGCAAAAACAGCGAGAAACTTGTTTTATCTTAATATATTCTCATATTTTTCGATATAGAGAAAACGGGAAAATATTTCACTCATGGTCATAAACTAGCATTTTAATAAACCCCAATCTGCAGTCCGGCACAGATAAGAGCGCTTTCGGTCACGTCATACCACCGAGCACGAAATAAGAATTCACAATCGTACAAAAACCTGATGTCATCGTCCCACATTAAGGTAGAGTCCACTGTAGTGGATTTTTCAGGGAATTGTCGTGCCACTGTCAGAATAAAGACAAGATTAACTGCAAGGAAATAATGGCCATGTATCCTCGACAAATAGCGGATTATTTTCTGTCCCCTTCTGCATTCTGCATATTCTGATTTAGTTTAGTTTCGCCGAGTTTAGTTTAGTTTCGTTTAGCGAGTCCCCGCTGACCCTGCACATTAACACTACCCTACACACACTGGGGACATTCACACATACACCAAGCCAATTAACCTACAAACCTGTACGTCTTTGGAGTGTGGGAGGAAACTGAAGATCTCGGCGAAACCCTACGCGGTCACGGAGAGAACGTATAAACTCCGTACAGACAGCACTCGTAGTCCTTGCTCACCTGTTCCCCGTTAACCTTGAGCATATACAATACATTTCCAAACAATTAGCATCTCCGCGAATGAATCCCCGCTTTTCTCATTCTCGGTCTCCTTTCCAGCCGCCGCACTGACAGTAGCTGAAACTGAAAGAGCCGTGAGCCCGGGCCACGCTCTCATATCTATGAAGCAGAGGGGAACCGCTCGCCATCCTCCCGTTGCAATAACACAGGTTGTTGTAGAAATGAATACGTAATCGTTTGTTTAGGTAAGTGTGAGTTTACGCAAGTTGTCCATTATGTGAGCCGGTGGTGCATGTTGTCAGAAAGGACCCTGAGCGCTCAGTGGAGGATAGTTCTGATGCGGAAAGGTAAGCAGAACTTATAGATGAAAAAAGATTGCTTTCAAATGTAGATCGGAAAAATGTGAATGAAAGGGAAATTAAAAGTTTGTCAGGAATTGGGGAGATCTGGGCAGGGGCCGTGGTTTTGAATCAGTTTATATTTATTGAGCATGAAGGGGATAAACTCTAAAATTTGAGGTGGTCGAATGAAGTAAGGTGGGAGAGCGTTCGTATTTTATCAGGAACACAAAACGGTGTAGAACGAAAGGTTGAATATCTGCGGTAAAATAGCGTGATGATGATGTTGGCTGAAGGAGAGGAATGTCATTGGCATAGAGAATGACAGTGTCATCCGCTGATATCACTCACTGCATCTTCCATGCAGTAATCGTTGAACAATTGTTAATGTTCTTCATGTTCGCCTGTTTGCTGGATTCCTTCTCAACTACGGAATTGCCATCATCATTTAGGTCAGATCGGATTGATTACAATACATTAGATTGAATACAATACATTTTCGAGTCCAGATGCAGCCTCCCACCATCGACCATCAGGCACGAACTGTTCAAACTCAGCCTTTGTCTCAAGCAACACAAGAGTCATAAGTGAAGGGATATGAGGATACCTATTGCTGTTGGAATTGTCCTGTGTGATGGCACTTTTCAGTTTTACTCTCTCTCGAGAGGTCTGAGCTTGGATTTTTCCCGCACACTGAGATGTTTGTGTTAAGTCAAACACATATTTCAGAAGCTGACGCGCTGACGTAATTTGTTTGTTCCATCAACTGTAACCAACAGCAATGAGTAGGATTATAACCGTTCCTTTGGAGTTTGTCTCCTGTATAAATATGGACGCATGACAACGCATCATCTCAGAGATCCTAACAGCCGTGGCTTCCAAATCAGAACGAGTCACTACTGCTGAGAGAAATGGGGAAACCGGTAATTCTGAGGATCCGAGAGATTTATTATCCTGTTATTGGGGCTATTGGCGTTCCGGGTGAGGCACAATTGCAATAATATCGATCCTTGTGAACCGCTCCTTGGTAGGTTTTATTTTATATTCGCTGTCAGTTTTATCTAACCCGCCGTCCGATCTTAACGGAATGAGCAGAGGCCGGTTCATTTAACCTCGCTACATCGTAGCTTGACGAAACTGTCCGAACGCTGTGTTTGTGGAGGGCTCGGTATTTGCTATGAATGTGTCGAAACAACTTACATTTGCATTGATCATGAATCAGAGAATCACGTGGTATTAAATACCGTTTATGTTTTAGCAAGTCATTCGACTATATAACAAATGCCGACTGCGCAAAAATGCAATATCCCGCAGATTCAGGGAGAAAGTTGATTTTGGATTGAATAATCCTTTAGTAACTTCAAAGTAATTGGCGCTTCTCTCTGAAGAGCCGGATGCACACAGTGTTGTTCCACTAAATGCAGTATTAGTCCAGATTATGTTGTGGTAAATAGCGAGAAAGTAATGCGCATATATATATATATATAAAAGTATTTCGACATTATCTGCAATTGTTTTTAACTTGCAGACGTTGTCCATATATGTATATATTTTTTTAAAATACATATATACAGTAAATATATTTTCAAATACATGTATATGGTCAATATCGATATCTGCATTTAAAAAAAAAAATGCAGATAATGTCCAAATTGATAGCGAGATTTATAATATGAAACGAATGACACGTACAGATGCTAACAACGTATTGGACAAATGGGAATGTTTACAGTTGAATTCAATTGCACAAATCTGCGTTAATCGACCTGGGCCGAAGGAACATGCAGGAACTATCAGAATATGGTAGTGTGCAACAGAGACAAGTTGATATTACGTGTCACCTTACCCCAATGGTAGCAGGTCAATTGGTAAAACGCTTAATGATGCATGAGTTTCGTCAGTCCTAATAGAATACCTTTGATGAAAGCGGTCGAATGGAGTGTGTATCATTCTGGTCATTGCACTACAGGTGGATATTTGAGGGAAAGAGGTCAGGAGAAGTGACCGACTGTCCAGAGTTGTTTGGCTATGGGCTGAAGTGCCGAGGGAACATATTAGTGAAGTACAATGAATAACGATAGTTTGGAGATACAACGCGGAAACAGGCCCTTTCGGCCGACCGGGTCCGCGCCGACCAGCGATCCCCGCACATTAACATATTTTATACCCACTAGGGACATTTTTTACATTTACCGAGCCAATTAACCTACATACCTGTACGTCTTTGGACGATAGGAGCATAGAGAAAAAGAGATATGCCTGCCTTAAGATTATTGAATAATTAGAGGGCATGAAGTCGAATCAAATAAATAAAGGACAATTGCCCAAAATCGTTTTCACTGGAAATATCCTGCCATGAATTTGATTAGAACTGTTAGTGGAGGGAGGATAATTACCCTATTTTCAAATATATAAGAGAGGACACGGTGAGGCGCAAGTTTGCGAGTCCACACCTGGAGAGGATTGGTTAAATTGATTCCCGTTGGTCACTAACATCCAGGGTTAAAGGATTCACACATTCAATATTAGCCAATTTAATGCACTTTTGAGATGTGTGTTGTGTGATAATTGAAGGTTTTAGGGAAGCAGATGTTCAAAGTGAAAGAGTAATGGCTTCATCCAGCAATGCTCAGGGTTAATATCGCCATCAATACGCAGTTAGATTATTGGCTGATTAGATATTACTCCGTTGTACATACAATATTCCGTTATCCCGTGTTGAGAATGTCCCGGGTGGACATTCGCATTTGTTCCTCGACACCACTTAGGCTTCATGGTGAAAGGACATATTTGTAACTGACTTGGATTGTTACCTGTTGCAATCCAATGTCATTCTAGTGAAGCGGGGTTTAAGAACAACAGTGTGCGAGAGTGGGCAGAAGGACGAAATAGAGGGGGAGGCAACGAGGACAAAATTGAAAATTATGCAAATCAAACGATGACGCTTGACGAATACGCCAAATCTGCTGCCAGATTGAGAGCATTCATTGCGCAGGTTTGTTTATCGTTATCCGAACTTTCATCGGCTTCGGTAAAATATCTTTTAATTAGTTCTCTGGATGAAATACATTTGCAAGATCAATAGAAACCTTTGTGAACGATAGAGTGATTTCCTTCATAGTTCGTCAGCTGAATTTAACGAAAAGCGAGAGTGCATTGATAATTTTTGGATATCATAGTAATCGAACGTATCAATTTCAGTGTAACGAAAACGATTCACCTATCCCGGTGAATGCCGACCTCTCCTGCACGGCTTTCAACTGACTTTTGATTTTCTTCATGGCTTCGTTCATCCGGGCTCCTTGTTCAGGACTGCCCCAATCCAAAAATTACGGTTCATGCCCGAAACACTCAGTCAGTTCCGATCGGTTGTCCCGGTCTTGAAGCAGTAACTGTTTCCCATTCCACATATGCAACCAGATCTGAAAATTCTCATGTTTTATTTGCAGATTTCCAGCTCTCGCGGTTTCAGTGCATCCTCTCTAGTTTCCTCTTTTCCATCTTTAAAGTGTTTTCCCCTTATTTCGCTCTGGACATCACATGTTTATTGAAACCAAGCCGAATTTTAGGGAAGCCCTTTCATGCTTGATTTGACTTAATAGACAATAGACAATAGACAATAGGTGCAGGAGTAGGCCATTCAGCCCTTCGAGCCAGCACCGCCATTCAATGCGATCATGGCTGATCACTCTCAATCAGTACCCCGTTCCTGCCTTCTCCCCATACCCTCTCACTCCGCTATCCTTAAGAGCTCTATCCAGCTCTCTCTTGAAAGCATCCAACGAACTGGCCTCCACTACCTTCTGAGGCAGAGAATTCCACACCTTCACCACTCTCTGACTGAAAAAGGTCTTCCTCATCTCCGTTCTAAATGGCCTACCCCTTATCCTTAAACTGTGGCCCCTTGTTCTGGACTCCCCCGACATTGGGAACATGTTTCCTGCCTCTAATGTGTCCAATCCCCTAATTATCTTATACGTTTCAATAAGATCCCCCCTCATCCTTCTAAATTCCAGTGTATACAAGCCCAATCGCTCCAGCCTTTCAACATACGACAGTCCCGCCATTCCGGGAATTAACCTACTGAACCTACGCTGCACACCCTCCATAGCAAGAATATCCTTCCTCAAATTTGGAGACCAAAACTGCACACAGTATTCCAGGTGCGGTCTCACCAGCGCCCGGTACAACTGTAGAAGGACCTCTTTGCTCCTATACTCAACTCCTCTTGTTATGAAGGCCAACATTCCATTGGCTTTCTTCACTGCCTGCTGTACCTGCATGCTTCCTTTCATTGACTGATGCACCAGGACACCCAGATCTCGTTGAACTCCCCCTCCTCCTAACTTGACACTATTCAGATAATAATCTGCCTTTCTATTCTTACTTCCAAAGTGAATAACCTCACACTTATCTACATTAAACTGCATCTGCCATGTATCCGCCCACTCACACAACCTGTCCAAGTCACCCTGCAGCCTTATTGCAACTTCCTCACAATTCACACTACCCCCCAGCTTAGTATCATCTGCAAATTTGCTAATGGTACTTTTAATCCCTTCGTCTAAGTCATTAATGTATATCGTAAATAGCTGGGGTCCCAGCACCGAACCTTGCGGTACCCCACTGGTCACTGCCTGCCATTCCGAAAGGGACCCATTTATCCCCACTCTTTGCTTTCTGTCTGTCAACCAATTTTCTATCCATGTCAGTACCCTACCCCCAATACCATGTGCCCTAATTTTGCCCACTAATCTCCAATGTGGGACCTTGTCGAAGGCTTTCTGAAAGTCGAGGTACACCACATCCACTGACTCTCCCCTGTCAATTTTCCTAGTTACATCCTCAAAAAATTCCAGTAGATTTGTCAAGCATGATTTCCCCTTCGTAAATCCATGCTGACTCGGAATGATCCTGTTACTGCTATCCAAATGCTCAGCTATTTCGTCTTTTATAATTGACTCCAGCATCTTCCCCACCACTGATGTCAGACTAACTGGTCTATAATTACCCGTTTTCTCTCTCCCTCCTTTCTTAAATAGTGGGATAACATTTGCTATCCTCCAATCCACAGGAACTGATCCTGAATCTATAGAACATTGAAAAATGATCTCCAATGCTTCCACTATTTCTAGAGCCACCTCCTTAAGTACCCTGGGATGCAGACCATCAGGCCCTGGGGATTTATCAGCCTTCAGTCCCATCAGTCTACCCAAAACCATTTCCTGCCTAATGTGGATTTCCTTCAGTTCCTCCATCACCCTAGGTTCTCCGGCCCCTAGAACATTTGGGAGATTGTGTGTATCTTCCTCAGGGAGGAATGAGTCTTCTGCAGCCCGTTTTCTGAACGTTCAGGATCTGAGTAGATTCCGATTCGAAGCAGCGTGTTCCCACTCTGAGACGATTTATTAAATCCATACGTCCCTGGGCCCTTGTCGGCCTTCGGAGAACGCAGAGGAAGAACTTTCACATATGAGTGATTTTCCCAATTCTCACCGGTGGCCCTGATGAAAACATTGCGCTCCACTAAATCACCCGACCTGTTCCCTCCCATAAAACACCTCGCTCCTTTCTGGACCGGCGTATCAATATTCCCGGGATGCCACATTCCCTGGATCTCCTCATGTTTCACCTCCAGGTCTTATCAGTATATTTTCTGTTTTGTACAGTTTTGGTCTCCTAATTTGAGGAAGGATGTTCTTGTAATTGAGGCAGTGCAGCGTAGGTTCACGAGATTGATCCATGGGATGGCGGGACTGTCAAAAGAGGAAAGATTGAAAAGACGAGGCTTGTATTCACTGGAGTTTACAAGGACGAGTGGGGATCTTATAGAGGCATATAAAATTATAAAAGGACCGGACAAGCTAGATGCAGAAAAAAACTGATCCCAATGTTGGGGAGTCCAAAACCAGGGGTCACCGTCAATGGGAGGCCATTTAAAACTGAGGTGAGAAGGAACTTTTTCACCCAGAGAGTTGTGAATTTGTGGAATTCTCTGCCAAAGAAGGCAGTGGAGCACAAATCACTGGATGAATTTAAGAGGGAGCTAGTTAGAGCTCCGGGGGGCACTGAAATCAAGGGATATGGGGAGCAGTTGGACACAGGTTACTGATTGCGGATGATCAGCCATGATCACAATGAATGGCGGTGCTGGCTCAAAGGGCCGAATGGCACCTATTTTCTATGTTTCTATGTTTTGTTTCTCTCTTTTACAGTTAACTTGGTGGCGATTGTGATCCTGTCCCGAGGGAAGTGTGGTCTCTCCAAATGTATCACTCGCTACCTGGTGGGAATGGCAGCGGCCGATCTCCTGGTCGTTATCTCTAATCCTTTATTGAGGAGGGTTGGTCAGAGTTACTTTCCGCGATCATTCCTGTACATTACACCAGTGTGCAGTATCGCCATTGTCTTACGTATGACAGCCACTCATGTTTCCGTCTGGCTGACAGTCGCCTTCACCTTTGATCGGTTTGTGGCCATTTGTTGTGAGAAGCTGAAAACGAAATATTGCACCGAGGGAACGGCGGGTGTGGTTATCACGACAGTGAGTGTGATGAGCTGTTTAGTCTCCATCCCTTGGTACTTTATTTACAGACCAGGAGAGGTTATTGATGGTGTCCCGTGGCGTTGTGTCGTCACGCGGGAGTTCAGTACTTCCGCCGCCTGGGCTGCATTTGACGTAACTGGCCGCATTTTAACTCCATGCATCCCGATTTTCCTGATTTTGCTGTTCAATGTTCTGACGGCCCAACGAATTTTAGCGGCCAGTAGAGTCCGCAGGGGGCTCCGGGGCTGCAGCAATGGAGAGAATGGCAAGCACCCTGATATAGAGAACCGCCGAAAATATATCGTTTTACTTTTCAGTATAACCGGCAGTTTTATACTGTTGTGGATAACACAGTTTGTGTTCACGGTTTACAGGAATATTGCAAACATTCAGCTTTATACCTCTTACTCTGATCCTAACCTAATCACAGAACAAACATCACATATGCTGCAAGTTCTCAGTTCCTGCACCAACACGTGTATTTTTGTCCTGACACAGTCCCAGTTCAGAGAGGAGATGAAGAAAGCGGTGAAATATCCACTGAATGCAATTATCAAAATAATCATACGATAGAAAGCACAGTATTCGAAAAAGAGCTCTATGTGCGATTTTGCAACTTTAGACGCTCTTCGTGGGATTAAACAGTGGAATCAGTCTGAAGAAGGGTCTCGATCCGAAAGGTCACCCATTAATTCTTTCCCGAGATGCTGCATGACGCGCTGAGTTACTCCAGCATTTTGTGTCTATCTTCCGTGGGAATAAAGGTATATTTTATTTCAGGAACACGCTGACGTGAAACAATCAATGTGTAACTATTTATTATCTCTGATCACATGTGTTGAGGCTCGATTTTTTCTGTAGTCTCTAGTTCAGTTTTAGTTTAGATTTGAGATACAGCGCTGAAATAGGCCCTTCGGCGCACCGAGTCCGCACCGACCAGCGATACCCGCACACTAACACTATCCTATAAACACCAGGGATAATTTTATGTTTACACAACGTCAGTTAACATATAAACCTGTACGCCTTTGGAGTGTGGAACGAAACCGAAGATTTTGGACAAAACCTACTCGGGTCACGGGGAGAATTTACAAACTCCGTACAGACAAGCACCCGTAGATTGGATCGAACCCAGGTCTCTGGCGCTGTAAGACAGCAGCTCTACCGCTACGTCACCGTGTCGCCCGACAGGAGAAATATCCTTGAAAACATGTCATGGAAGTTTCAAAGGTCTTTTATTGTCACTTGTACCAATTAAGGTACAGTGATATGCGAACTACCATACAGCCATAGGGGGGAAAAGCAACAAGACACAGAACGACCTAAAAGTTAACATAAACATCCACCGCAGCGGATTCCCCACATCCCTCACTTTTAATGCAAGGTAAAAATAACTGGGTTTAAAATATATTTTCCATTCTCAATTATTCTCGTTGATCAAGTTTCTTTTGGGTTGACATATCGTTATTTTCGGTTGATAGCCTGAGCACGTTTAATATTTAAGGACTACAAATGACCCTCAGGCACGGAGGTCCATTTTAACAGCCCTTTTAATGGCTTTAAACTTTGTTGTGAATATATCACTACGGCTTCACTGAGGAGAAGTTACAGGATATGGGACTCGTGATAATGAAACAGATGACTGTTGTTCCAAATCAGGTAACTGGGCAAGTTGCGGAATATAGGAGCGGGTCTCCCTGCCCCCTCGTCTTTCTCCTTTATATGCCCCATCACCTATTCCGTCTCATCTCTTGCCCTCACTTCCCCGTTTTCACGCATCTTCCTCTCCCACCCTCGCTGTACTCATTATCCTCTCTGCGCACTCCGTACTCATTATCCTCTCTGTCTACATATTCCCCTTTGATTAACGCTATTCTCAGCCCCGCCATCCGCATCCGTCAGCGTCCCTTCTCTCTCTCTCCAGCTTTGTTTCTTCTCCAGCCACAGACAAGGACCTGGAGAAAGTATGTATAATGTATTACATGTAATTGGTACTAAATGTTTAGAGATATGTCATTAAGTGGCTGTACGTGTAGAAAGAAGGTTATTTTAAGCTGATGAACTTTCATTATAGAAAAGTATCTTATCTCCTATCTGGCGAAATTGCAGCCAGTCTTCAGAAAGCAAATGTTTTTGTTATTCAGACTTCTTGCAAGTGTAATACTTTCTCTGTCATTGTGGTTACATATGTGTACCAGTTGTCATATGGACAAAGTAGGCCTTTCGATCCACCATCTTCATGCTGACCATCAAGTATATCTACTTAAAGACAATCAAACCATTCCTTCTCACCAGAGATGCTGCCTGTCCTGCTGAGTTAGGCCAGCATTTTGTGTCTACCATTCCCGACTACAACAGGGAGTGCAGAAGGTGAAAGGAAAGAGAGTGCAAATTGAACGTCTCAATTTAGAGCAGCACAGTAGCGCAGTGGTAGTGTTGCTGCTTCACAGCGCGGGAGACAAGGGTTCATTCCTGACCATGGGTGCTGTCTATACAGTGTTTCTATGTTCTCCCTGTGACAGCTTGGGTTTTCCCCAGGTGTCATAGAGTCATGGAGGTATACAGCGTGAAAATAGGCTCTTGGCCTATCTTACCCCCGCCGACCAATATGTCCCATCTACACTAGTCCCACTTGCCTGCATTTGGCCCATATCCCTCTAAACTATCCTGTCCAAGGTGTCACAAAATGCTGGAGTAACTCAGCAGGTCAGGCAGCATCTCAGAAGAGAAGGAATGGGTGACGTTTCGGGGCGAGACCCTTCTTCAGACTGATGTCAGGGGGGCGGAACAAAGGAAGGATATAGGTGGAGACAGGAAGATAGAGGGAGAACTGGGAAGGGGAGGGGAAGAGAGGGACAGAGGAACTATCTAAAGTTGGAGAAGTCAATGTTCATAACGCTGGGCTGCAAGCTGCCCAAGCGAAATATGAGGTGCTGTTCCTCCAATTTCCGGTGGGCACCGCTATGGCATTAGAGGAGGCCCATGACAGAAAGATCAGACTGGGAGTGGGATGGGGAGTTGAAGTGCTCAGCCACCGGGAGATCAGGTTGGTTAAGGCGGTCTGAGCGAAGGTGTTGAGCGAAACGATCGCCGAGCCTGCGTTTGGTTTCGCCGATGTAAAGAAGTTGGCACCTAGAGCAGTGGATACAATAGATGAGGTTGGAGGAGGTGTAGGTGAACTTCTGTCTCACCTGGAAAGACTGTTTGGTTCCTTGGATGGAGTTGAGGGGGGAAGTAAAGGGACAGGTGTTGCATCTCTTCCGGTTGCAGGGGAAAGTTCCCGGGGATGAGGTGGTTTGGGTAGGAAGGGACGAGTGGACCAGGGAGTTACGGAGGGAACGGTCTCTGCGGAACGCAGAAAGGGAAGGGGATGGGACGATGTGGCCAGTAGGGGGGTGCCGTTGGAGGTGACCGAAATGTTGGAGGAGGATTTGTTGGATATGCTGGCTGATGGGGTGGAAGGGATGGGAATCTGGATGGGAATAATCCTTGCCAGAGCAAGGATTCAGAGTTCAAGTATATTAGTCCCAATATGACCAAGCGTTAGAGGTCATTTGGTGCCATTTAAATTAACATTGTTTGCACACCTCTGGATCGAGTCTCTTCTAAGATGTTAAGCGTGAGGGCATTTGTGCAGGATAATACAATTTCTGTGGTAAATGCAACTGTCTCTGCTTAAAACATTTGGTGTGTAAAACAACACTGAACCATAACATAATATCAAAATAGAAATATAACAAGAACAAGGTCAGTGACCAGTCCTCAAGGTGTGCCTCAAGGTTCGTTGTTGAGCCCATTTTTCGTTTGTCATTTCCATCAATGATTTTGATAAGAACGTGCAAAGCATGATTAGCAAGTTTTCAGATAACACTAAGGTGGGTCGTATTGAAGAAAGTGAAGATGGTTGTCAAAAATTGCAGCAAGATCTTGATCATTTGGGCGGGTGAGCTGAGGAATGTTTGATGGAATTTGAAACAGAGAAGTGTGAGATTTTGCATTTTGGAAAGACTAATAAGGGCAGGACCTACACAGTGAATAGTAGGGCTCTGGGAAGTGTCATGAACATGGATCTCGGAGTGCAGGTACATAGTTAGTTGAAAATTGCATCACAGATAGATGGGGGTGTCAGAAAGGCCTTCATCAGAGTATTGAGTACAGATGTTGTGAGGTCATGTTACATTTATATAAGACGTAGGTGAGGCCACATTTAGAGTGGAGGAAGGAACGACAGAGGCTGGTTT
Organism: Rhinoraja longicauda; assembly: GCF_053455715.1. Lineage (NCBI taxonomy): Eukaryota > Metazoa > Chordata > Chondrichthyes > Rajiformes > Arhynchobatidae > Rhinoraja > Rhinoraja longicauda. The sequence goes on from NW_027601473.1 coordinate 48,791, forward strand.
ACACCAAAGACAGGCACAGAGTATTGTGTTCAGTTTTGGGCACCATGTTGTAGAAAAAATGGTTTCAAGCTGGAAAGGGTGCAGAGAAGATATACAAGGATGTTGCTCGGAATCGAGAACCTGATCTACAGGGATAGGTTGAGCAGGTGAGGCTTCTATTCCTTGAAGCACAGGTGGATGAGGATGGTCTTATAGAGGTGTACAAAATCATGAGAGGAATAGTTCAGGTAAATGCACAGAGTCTCTTGCCTGGATTAGCAGAATCGAGCAGCAGAGGACATAGGTTTAAAGTAAAGGGGGGAAATATTTAAGGGGAACCTGAGGCGTAACTGTTTATGCAAAGGGAGGTGGGGGATGGGACGAGCTGCCACAGGAGGAAGTTGAGGCTAGTACTATCATATAGTTTAAGAAACATTTAGACAGGTACATGGATAGGACAGTTTTAGAGGAATACAAGTGGGCCCGTTGGGCCCGTCCTCGTAGGGTTTCCATTGCGACCTGGAGAAATTTATATGTATACAAATTGTACATTATAAAGTAAGGTGTAACATTGTTTATTACCCTTATTTTTGCTAACGGTATGTTGTTTATGGATGGTTGCACTTCAGGGCAAGTGTAACCACTTTTGTCCTCTGGAGTAAACCAGTTTTTCCAGGTCTCTTTTAATCCCCTAATTCTTTCTCTCCACCACCCACTTAGAACTGTAATAACACGTCCCTTTTAAGGTCCGCTACTCTCCTGGCCACGAGCAAATGAGCCACATCCATGTCCAATTTAGGATTATTTGTCCAATTAACCCAGTCCTGCTGAACTCCCCCTTACAAACCACACAGCTCAGAGGGGATGAAGCCACAGGAATGGTTCTAGATATCGTCTCGCTTTGTCTTTGGATGAGTTCACCTGTGTGCTGTGGTGTGCGTGTGCCCGTGGTGCGCATGTCCCTGTGCCTGTTCGTATGTCTGTGCCTGTGCGTGTGCGTTCATTATTGATCCGGAGTCATGACAGAAACCACATTACTGGAGAATGTGGGCAAGAGTGCACTGCCTCCTCACACAATGCAGGGACTGATCTGTGGATTGTGGTAATGGATCATTATCTAGGGCCAGCTGGTGTTCAGTGGCACGGCAGGGCCCCTAAACCTATGAGGAGATTAATGTCTGTGTTGAATGAGTCCAAACTCTATGAGCCCTGGCTTCGGGTCCCTGCATGAGCAAAACCCTAATTCCACCCTGGAGGGAGGTGGGGCGCTGACTGGCTCAGGAAGGAGGAGATGGCAGAAGTGCCTCTCATAACCAGACCTCGAAGACGAGCCAAAGTCTGCAGACCCAGGACACCCCTTGACCCAATCCAAATTATGGCTGGCATGTTGCACCATCCATGGGGGCCAGAAGAAAGAACAACCACCCTGAATGTACACCCTCTAATGGCCAACCTACATTAGCTTTATTAGACTTGACCAGTTACATTACTCTGGTCCGGCTAGAACTGTTACTTACAGGCAAATAGGTATCTGAGATTCTCCCACTGACATGTGCATGGTGATAAACGCCAAGTTCCAGCTGCCTGTATATGTATTGCCATGAAGCACCACAGCTGGTCACTCACTGTAGGGGTGGTTAAAGACTCCTGGTTCCACTCCTTGTTATGTGACTCAGGATTGGATCACCTGTTCAACGGCCACAGGAAGGTCCAAACCTCACGTTCTTCGAGTAGAAACCCTGGGAGCCTGGTTTGCACCCAGTGTATCTGTGGGACCCACAGGCCAGAGATGAGCAGAATGAAGAGAAGAGAATGTTGGTTAAACAGGTTTGTGAGTTTGAAGCAGAGCTGGAGGATGCATGGAAGCAGTGTACACAAGGAAGAAGCTGGAGATTGACCTCAAAGGTCTGGAAGCACAAATTGAGGCTGTGAATAAAAGTTGTGATAAGACATTTAAACAACTTTGTAGTCTTCAGGCACAGATGAAAGACCACCAATGTGAGCTGGGGGAGGTGTGTCTGAAGAAGGGTCCTGAAAAGTCACTCATTCCTTCTCTCCAGAGATGCTGCCTATCCCACTGAGTTACATCAGCATTTTGTGTCTACCTTTGAGTTGGGAGAGGCTTGTATTTCCAGGGAGGTGATCTTCACTCTAAGAAAAATGAAAAGAAGCTGAAGCATCTCGAGGCAGAAATATTGCAGCTTCATGATGAACGTGCTGCTTCGGAGAAAGACGCATGGAACCCCAGGAGCCCTGAGCCCCTAAGGGTTTGAGGGACAACAATGCAGGTTGAAACTCAGAGCTTGTAGTGAGCACAGCGCTAGACAGAAGAGTGAAAATGCAGGGCAATGGTGGAAGCACATCTTGAGAATGTTGTTATCCTCTCGCGCCCTTTGGGAGGACCTGCTACAAATCCTGGGATTATCGCTAAGGAGGGGGAATGGGATTTCATGTCCCCATTAAGGTCCCCTCATCTCCCGGCCACAGGCGAATGAGAAAAAGTGAAGTCCAATTAAGTGTCATTGGACCAACTACCCCCATCCTACTGACCAAACCCTTATTAACTCTGGAGTGCAGAGGGGAAGGAGAAGAGGAAACTGTGGGGTTAGTTCTATACCCTTTTGTTTTGTTTCTGGAAATAAAGCTTCTCGGGTGAGTTCACCTTGCAGTGTGTGCCAATGTATTCTTTAATGATCTGGCATCATGACTGATGCCACAGAACATAGGACAGTACAGCATAGGAGCAAGCCCTTCAGCCCACAATGAACTGATCTCATCTGCCTGCACATGATCTATATCCCATTATTACCTGGACTTATGCCTGTCTAAAAACATCTTCAACACCACTATCATAACTGGCTCAACCATCACCCCAGGCAATGCGTTCCACACCCCCACTCATCTCAATGTAAAAAAACCTTTCCTCGCACATCTGCATTAAATTTTCTCCTTCTGACCTTATAGTTATGTCCTGTAGGTTTGGACATTTTCACCCTGTGCAAAAGGTTCTAGCCTATCTATGGCTCTCCTAGCTTGATATTTTTCTATCAAGTCTCCCCTCAACTACTGGCGTTCCCGAAAATGCAATCCAAGTTTTCACATCTGAAACTGTGTAATGCAGGCAGCATTCTGTTAAACCTCTGCACCCTCTCCAAAACCTGCACATCTTTCCTGTAATGGAGCGACCAGATCTGCACGCAATTCTCCAAATGCAGCCTAACAAATGTCCTATAGAGCTGCATCATGACTTCCTGACTCTTATATTCAGTGCCCATAGCAATGAAGGCAAGCATACCATACTCCTACTTTACCATCATATTCACTTGTGCTGCCACCTTCAATGAGCTTTGAACTTGGACTCCAACATCCGTCTGCACATCAATGCTGTTCAGGGTCTAGCCATTACCTGTGTTAAAGTCCATCTACCATTTCTTTGAAGATAGACACAAAATGCTGGAGTAACTCAGCAGGACTGGCAGCATCTCTGGATAGAAGGCATGGGCGACGTTTCGGGTTGAGACACATCTTCAGACTGAGAGTTAGGGGAGAGGGAGACACAGAGATAAGGAAGGGTAAGGTGTGTAAACAAGACATCAAATGAGATGCAGGTCAAGGAAAATGTAGAATAGATCATTGTTGGCCAGGAGAAGGTCACAACGAAGTATACCGAGAAACCATTTAATCGGGGACAGTCTGGTCAGAGAAGTAGGATGGGAGAGGGATGGAGAGGGATGCAGAGAGAGGGAAAGCAGAGAGAGGGAAAGCAAGGGGTGAAGAGGTGTCTCGACCTGAAAAGTCGCCTATGCCTTCTATGCAGAGATGCTGCCAGTCCTGCTGAGTTACTCCAGCATTTTGTGTCTATCTTCAAAGAAATGGTAGATGGACTTGAAGTTAGAGAGGTTAACATTCATACCACTGGGGTGTAAGCTGCCCAAGCGAAATATTGAGGTGCTGTTCCTCCAATTTGCGCTGGGCTTCACTCTGACAGTGGAGGAGGCCCAGGACAGAAAGGTCAGTGTGGGAATGGGAGGGGCAGTTAAATTTTCTTTTGAAACCTATATATCAGGTACATTTAGACAGACTGAGCAGAGGCGTTCAGCGAAACAATCGTCGAGCCTGCACGCCACCCATCCCTTCTCTCCAGAGATGTTGCCTGTCCCACTGGCAGCCTCATATCTTTTTTTCGCTTTTCTAATTTCCTTCTTAAGATTCCTTTTACATTCTTTATATTCCGCAAGAACCTCATTTACTCCCTGCCGCTTATATTTATTGTATATCTCCCTCTTTTTCCGAACCAAGTGTCCAATTTCCCCTGGAAAACCACGGCTCTTTCAAATTATTATTCGTTCCTTTCCACCGAACAGGGACATAAAGACTCTGTACTCTCAAAATTTCACCTTTAAATATCCTCCATTTCTCTATTATATCCTTTTCATAAAACAAAAAATCCTTTCTCATCTCCTCAAAATTAGCCTTTCTCCAATCCAAAATCTCAACCCTTGGTCCAGATTTGACCTTCTTCATAATGATATTGAAACTAATGGCATTGTGATCACTAGACCCAAAGTGCTCCTCAACACATACCTCCGTCACCTGACCCATCTCATTTCCTAACAGGAGGTCCAACACTGCTCCTTCTCTGGTAGGCACCTCTACGTATTGCTGCAAAAAACTATCCTGCAAACATTTTACAAACTCCAAACCATCCAGCCCTTTAACAGAATGTGATTCCCAGTCTAAATACGGAAAATTGAAATCACCCACAATTAAAAGATATTTTACCGAAGCCGATGAAAGTTCGGATAACGATAAACAAACTTGCGCAATGAATGCTCTCAACCTGGCAGCAGATTTGGCGTATTCGTCAAGCGTCATCGTTTGATTTCCATAATTTTCAATTTTGTCTGCGTTGCCTCCCACTCTATTTCGTCGTTTTGTCCACTCTCCCACACTGTTGTTTTTAAACCCCGCTTCACTAGAATGACATTGGATTGCAACAGGTAACAATCCAAGTCAGTTACAAATATGTCCTTTCACCATGAAGCCTCAGTGGTGTCGAAGAACAAATGCGAATATCCACTAATTATTCTCAACCCGGGATTAGGGGATATTGTATGTACAACGGACTAATGTCTAATCACTTAATTACCTCACTGCCTATTGATAGCTGAATTAAACCTAAGCATTGCTGAATGAAGCCATTACACTTTCACTTTGAACATCCGCTTCCCTAAAACCTTCAATTATCACACAACACACATCTCAAAAGTGCATTAAGTGGGCTAATATTGAACGTGTGAATCCTTTAACCCTGGATGTTTAGTGACCAACGGGAATTAATTTAACCAATCCTCTCCCGGTGTGGACTCGCAAACATTCAAATTGCGCCTCACCACGTCCTCCCTTATACATTTGAAAATAGGCTAATTATCCTTCCTCCACTGCCTGTTCAAATCAAATTCATGGCAGGATATTTCCAGTGAAAACGATTTTTGGCAATTGTCCTTTATTTATTTGATTCGACTTCATGCCCTCTAATTATTCAATAATCTTAAGGCAGGCATATCTCTTTTTCTCTATGCTCCTATCGTCCAAAGACGTACAGATATGTAGGTTAATTGGCTCGGTAAATGTTAAAAATGTCCCTAGTGGGTATAAGATAGAGTTCAATTGCATTTGGAATATTTTGGAGGACCAAGAACCAAGAACCAAGAACCAATGTGCGGGGATCGCTGGTCGGCGCGGACCCGGTCGGCCGAAAGGGCCTGTTTCCGCGCTGTATCTGTAAACTATCGACTTCCGGTGGCGCTATGCTCTGATAAAGCCACGCGTCAACTAGCTCCGAAGAAAATCCGATCTTAAAGGGGAAAGAACGGGACGGGTCCACTGAAATTTGCCGATAACTTTCAACGAAGGGTGAGTGAAGTCATTAGACCGTGACTCCTACCGTTTATATGTCGATAAGTCGCACTCCCCCGTTAAAAACTGCTGCAAAACGAGCTGGCAAGGCCAGGCTGCCGGAAGAGGAATCAGGTCAGATGGAAGCATCAGCCTCAGCCTCAGCCTCAGCCTCAGCCTCAATTCCAGTGCCGACCCAAGAAGAAATTCCCAAACAGTCCCGAAAGCCACAGCCTAAAAAAATTGGATTGGAGGAATTTCGAACCATAGTTGGTGAGGAGCTTTCAAGTATGAAGGGTGATTTTCAGGAAATGAAAGATGAATTAATATCGTTGAAAGGATTGAAGGGAGAAATATCAACTATCATCAGTGAGAAGTTATCATCAGTGAAGAAAGAAATATGTGATAGTATGAACGAACATATGGTGGAAGTAAACTCTAAACTACAAAAGCTGGATTCCGACTTTACCAGTAAGTTGGAGCATATTACTACTACGGTACATCAACATGACGAGGCTATACGCGAGTTGGAAGTTCTAGCTGAGACAAGCGCTGATACAACAAAAAGGGTATTAACGGAGACTCAACGCCTATCTGATCTACTAGCGAAAGTAACCGAGAAATGCATTGACTTAGAGGGTCGTTCTAAACGTCAGAACCTAAGGATTGTTGGAGTTAAAGAAGGCCAAGAGAAAGATAAAAACCTCTGTGATTTCACTGCTGAACTCCTACGGGATGTTTTGAAACTGGACACAAAACCTTTGCTGGATCGAGCCCACAGAGCACTGAGAGCTCGGCCAGCTGCTGGCGCTCCCCCAAGGCATCTGATATTAAAGGTACACTACTCTCACGTCTTAGAAGATATTCTGTCGAGAATCGCTATCAACAGAAACTTATCATTCCAAGGCGACAATATCCGTATTTTTAGAGATTATCCTGCTGAGGTGGTTAAGAAAAGAGCACTTTTTAATGAGACAAGATCAATTCTGAGGAAGATCCCATCGCTCAGATTCGGAATGTTGTACCCGGCCAAACTGCGAGTCACCTACAAGCAGACAGAAACCTTTTATACTGATCACAATAAAGCATTCGAATTCGCCCGAGAGATTGAAAACTCGCTGAAGGGATGAATACCACTCCACGGCTGTAATCACTGGCAGAGAACTGATTGGGCTATAAGGCGTTATAATTTAAAGTTCCAAGACCAGTGAATAAGCTATATGACTATTAATCTTTATTAACTACTATTAATAAAAATATATTATTAATCACTACCAATAAGAAGTTCAAGTAACACTTGACTCATGTAAATTTTACTTTTAACATTTAACTAATACACCCTAGGGGGGAAAACTGGCCTATTTTGGATTAAATTCCTTTGGGCCTGTCCTGTTTATTTCCCCTTGCTTCTAAAAATATATATATTTTAAAACGGGAAAATAAATAAATAATTGTGTTAAAAAACGGAGCTAGTATTAATTTTTTTTTACATCTCACGGAAGTCCTTAGATTTTTTGCCACCTTAGGGTGGCTAACACTAACTGCACTAATTGTAGTTGTAGTTTTAGTTGTCTCTTCTTTTTTCCTGCACTCTTTTAACCTTTTATATATTGATTTTTTTTTTAGATTTAACTTTTATTATCATGTTATTTTTCAGAAATTATATACTTTTGGGAGATATTTCCGGGAGGCACTCTACGCTGTACAAAAGATCATCCACCCCTCATTCAAGAAAAATGTTGTAGTCCGGGTGCCAGACCATTTGCTTTATTATAGACCATTTATCGGTTAAGATGCAAGATTCTATTAGGAAAACAGGGGTTAAAGGTATTACATTTTGTAGTTGGAATGTCAAGGGTGTTAATGAACCAATTAAAAGAGGTAAAGTACTTTCACATTTAAAATCTATTCATGCAGACATAATGTTCCTTCAGGAAACTCATCTTAAAAATGTAGCACATAATAGACTGAAAGGCAAATGGATTGATAAAGTATTTCACTCATCGTTTCCCTTTAAATCAAGAGGTGTTGCTATTATAATTCGTAAGGGTATACCATTTATAAATACTTCCTCTATAGTCGACACTGAAGGTAGATATGTTATATTAGTGGGAGAACTATATTCTACAAAATTGATATTGGTGAATGTCTACGCACCAAATTTTGATAATCCGTTATTTTTTAAAAAAATATTTAATACCATTCCAGAATTTGGACAATATAACTTGATAATTGGAGGAGATTTAAATTGTACATTAGATCCTTATTTGGATAGATCTTCAACTCAAAGGCAAACAAAATCCAAGTCGTGTGAATTATTAAACTCTTATATAAATAATGCAAATATAAAAGATGTTTGGAGGATTGATAATCCTTCAGGCCGAGAGTATTCATTTTATTCACCTGTGCATAAAACTTATTCAAGAATTGATTATTTCTTGGTGGACTCCAAACATATTCCTTATACGTATAATTCAAAATATCATAATATTATTATATTCGATCATGCCCCTTTAACATTTAGGGTAAAACTCCAAGGAGTAACGGGGAAACAGACTAATTGGAGATTTAATCCGCAAATCTTAAATGAAAAAGCATGTTATGATTATCTTAAATCGCAATTTGAGATTTTTTTTAACGCAAGTGACCTTCCTGAAACACCTGCGTCCCTGCTTTGGGAAACATTTAAAGCGTTTGTGAGAGGATGTATTATTGCTTTTCAAGCGTCTCAAAACAAGAAGAACCGAGCTGAACAGAATGACCTGGAAAGTCAGATAAGACAGTTAGACATAACAAATGCCATCGCTCCCTCTATTGAAATACATAATAAAATTGCAGTTCTCAAATATAAGTTAAATTATATCCTTTCAGCTCATATTTTAAGGCTTTTTCAATATACTAAACAAAAACATTTTGAATTTGGAGATAAACCACAGAAATTGCTAGCACGTCAACTCCGTAAATTAGAAGATGATTCTACAATTCATAAAATTAGATCAGAAAATGGAGATTTGCTTAAACTACCTAAGGATATTAATCAGAGATTTTTGCAATTTTATCAGTCATTATATTCATCAAAAATAACAGATACTTCTGCGCAGATGCAAAAGTTTTTGCAGGAATGTAATCTTCCTGGTTTGAATGTGAGTGATAGAAATTTACTGGGCGCAGAAATAACTATGAAAGACGTTGAAGAGACTATTAAATCCATGAAAAATGGGAAGACTCCTGGCCCTGATGGCTTAAATAATGAATTTTATAAAAAATTCAGTGGTTTGATCTCTCCACGTTTGCAAACTGTATATAGTCACGCCTTTAAACAACAGAGATTGCCACAAACTCTGACTGAATCAACAATAATCCTCATTCCTAAAAAAGATAAGGATTCTGAAGACCCTGGTTCGTATAGGGCGATAGCTCTTTTAAATACTGATCAGAAGATATTAGCGAAAATCTTAGCTCAGAGATTAAGTCTAGTTATAGACAAATTGATACACCCCGATCAATCAGGCTTTATAGCCAAACGATATTCATTTTTCAACTTGAGACGCTTGTTTAATATAATTTATTCAAATAGACTATTAAATGAAGATTTAGCAATCATCTCGCTAGATGCTGAAAAAGCATTTGATCAAGTAGAATGGCCCTATCTTTTCTCAGTGATGGAAAAATTTCAACTAGGTGAAAATTTTTGTGCATGGGTGAAACTTTTATATACATCCCCAACAGCTAGAATATTAACTAATCAAATGCTGTCATCTAAATTTCATTTAGCTAGGGGTTGTAGACAAGGATGTCCACTATCACCACTTTTATTTGCCCTTATTATAGAACCACTTGCTGAGAGTATTAGATCAAATTCAGATATTTATGGCTACAACACTAAACATACAACCAATAAAATTTCTTTATATGCGGATGATGTATTAATATATATTACAAAGCCAGAAATTAGCATTCCGAATTTATTAAATCTCATAACTCAATTTGGTTCATTTTCAGGTTATAGAATTAACTGGTATAAAAGTGAAATTATGCCAATAATGGAGCATAATCCGGCCACACTTCAACAATTTCCTTTTAAAATTGCCTATGAAAAGTTTAAATATCTTGGAATTTACGTGACTAGGAAATATACTTCTTTATTTAAATCAAATTTTCATCCTTTACTTGCTAAATTACACAGAAATATCCAATTTTGGAAAACACTTCCTATATCATTAGTTGGTCGTAGTAATGCTATAAAGATGATCTTTCTTCCACAGCTATTATACTTATTTCAAGCAATTCCGATCTACCTTCCAAAAAAGTATTTTTTAAAAATTGATTCAATTGTTACTAATTTTATTTGGGACTACAAGACTCATAGAATAAATAAAAGACACTTATGTAAGTCTAAAATTAATGGAGGAATTGCTTTACCTAACTTTTTATTTTATTATTGGGCGGTTAATATTAAAAATATAACCTGCTGGTTGGATGATTCTGATCAACAACCGGATTGGTTAAAGATGGAGAAAGAGAATTGTTTACCATTCGATATTGGTGCGATCCTCTTAGCTCCAATAAATTTAAATAAAAAAACATATGGAGGTAATCCCATTATACATAGTGTTATCCGTACCTGGAAACAATTAAAGCTTACGTTAAAATTGAGTAAATTATCTGTTTTCCTTCCTATTGCGAATAATCCTTCTTTTAAACCGTCTGTCTTAGATAGAGGCTTTGCTCAATGGAAACGTTATGGAATCAAAAGGGTGGGAGATCTTTATCATAAGGGAACTTTTCTTTCGTTTCAGGAGTTACAGCAGAAGTACGGATTACATGTTAATAATTATTTTAGATATTTACAACTTAGAGATTATGTAAAATCACACATGCAAGAATATAAGTTTAGAGGTCCAGAAACACTTGATGTATGCCTGAATCGACATTATAACTCAAATAAATTAATATCTTTTATTTACAATATTCTCCTTGACACTGACATTCCGTCATCAGAATCTTATAGACGAGCATGGGAGGACGAATTGAATCAATTTATAATGCAAGATATATGGGATGAAAGTTTACAACATATACATCAATGTTCATTGAATACTAGACATTCCTTAATACAATTTAAAATAATACATAGATTACATTATTCGAAGACGAAATTAAATAGGATTTTTCCTAGTATCTCTCCTATGTGTGATAAATGTCAATTTCAAGAAGCTAATTTAACTCATATTTTCGTAACTTGTATAAAAATGCAAAACTTCTGGTTGGAGATTTTTAAAATAGTTTCTAAAGTTATTAATAAAAAATTAGATATGGACCCAAAATTAATTATATTAGGATTATCAGAACATACTACAAATTTTACAGTAAGTCAGGTACATTTTCTTGATTACAGTCTAATAACTGCGAAAAAACTAATACTTAAATTTTGGAAAAAACCAATAACCCCCACAATTAAAATGTGGACTATGGAAATGACAGAGACCCTGCATTTGGAAAAAATAAGGTTTGCCTTAATCGACAAACCTGAGTTATTTTTAAAAATATGGTCTCCATTTATTGAATTTTTAGAAAAGTAAATGGGTTTGGCACAGGACTAAAATAAAAAATAAAAAAATTTAAATAAAAATTTGAAACTTGAGTTGGGGGTTGGATGTACAGCTGTGGTTTTTGTCTCCCGGATCTACTCCCGTTAATTTTTATTGTTAGATCCTTTTTTTTTTTTTTTTTAACCCTCTTACTCTCTCTTCCCAAGTTTATAGTTTTATATTTTTATTTTTACTTTCTCTCTTCAAAAATTTAAAAATTGAAGCTATGTAAGAACTTTGTAACAAATGTGTTTTTTTTTTTTAAATTTCGATTTGTACATATGCTTTTCAGAAAAAAAAAAAAAAAAAAGAATGTGATTCCCAGTCTATATACGGAAAATTGAAATCACCCACAATTAAAAGATATTTTACCGAAGCCGATGAAAGTTCGGATAACGATAAACAAACTTGCGCTATGAATGCTCTCAACCTGGCAGCAGATTTGGCGTATTCGTCAAGCGTCATCGTTTGATTTCCATAATTTTCAATTTTGTCTGCGTTGCCTCCCACTCTATTTCGTCGTTTTGTCCACTCTCCCACACTGTTGTTTTTAAACCCCGCTTCACTAGAATGACATTGGATTGCAACAGGTAACAATCCAAGTCAGTTACAAATATGTCCTTTCACCATGAAGCCTCAGTGGTGTCGAAGAACAAATGCGAATATCCACTAATTATTCTCAACCCGGGATTAGGGGATATTGTATGTACAACGGACTAATGTCTAATCACTTAATTACCTCACTGCCTATTGATAGCTGAATTAAACCTAAGCATTGCTGAATGAAGCCATTACACTTTCACTTTGAACATCCGCTTCCCTAAAACCTTCAATTATCACACAACACACATCTCAAAAGTGCATTAAGTGGGCTAATATTGAACGTGTGAATCCTTTAACCCTAGATGTTTAGTGACCAACGGGAATTAATTTAACCAATCCTCTCCCGGTGTGGACTCGCAAACATTCAAATTGCGCCTCACCACGTCCTCCCTTATACATTTGAAAATAGGCTAATTATCCTTCCTCCACTGCCTGTTCAAATCAAATTCATGGCAGGATATTTCCAGTGAAAACGATTTTTGGCAATTGTCCTTTATTTATTTGATTCGACTTCATGCCCTCTAATTATTCAATAATCTTAAGGCAGGCATATCTCTTTTTCTCTATGCTCCTATCGTCCAAAGACGTACAGATATGTAGGTTAATTGGCTCGGTAAATGTTAAAAATGTCCCTAGTGGGTATAAGATAGAGTTAAATTGAATTTGGAATATTTTGGAGGACCAAGAACCAAGAACCAAGAACCAATGTGCGGGGATCGCTGGTCGGCGCGGACCCGGTCGGCCGAAAGGGCCTGTTTCCGCGCTGTATCTGTAAACTATCGTTATTCGTTGTACTTCACTGATATATTCCCTCCGCACTTCAGCTCGTAGCCAAACAACTCTGGCCAGTCGGTCACTTCTCCTGACCTCCCTCCCTCAAATATCCATCTACATCCTTCATGTAGTGCAATGATCAGAATGATACACACTCCATTCGACCGCTTTCATCAAAGGTATTCTATTAGGGCTGACGAAACTCATGCATCATTAACCAGAACAAGGGGCCACAGTTTAAGAATAAGGGATAGGCCATTTAGAACGGAGATGAGGAAGAACGTTTTCAGTCAGAGAGTGGTGAAGGTGTGGAATTCTCTGCCTCAGAAGGCAATGGAGGCCAGTTCCTTGGATGCTTTCAAGAGAGAGCTGGATAGAGCTCTTAAGGATAGCGGAGTGAGGGGGTATGGGGAGAAGGCAGGAACGGGGTACTGATTGAGAGTGATCAGCCATGATCGCATTGAATGGCGGTGCTGGCTCGAAGGGCTGAATGGCCTACTTCTGCACCTATTGTCTATTGTCTATTGTCTATTTTACCATTTGCCCTGCTACCATTGGGATAGGGTGACACGTAATATCAACTTGTCTCTGTTGCACACTACCATATTCTGATAGTTCCTGCATGTTACTTCGGCCCAGGTCGATTAACTTGCAGATTTGTGCAAATGAATTCAACTGTCAACATTTCCATTTGTCCAATACGTTGTTAGTACATGTACGTGTCATTCATTTCATATTATAAATCTGGCTATCAATTTCGACATTACCTGCATTTTTTTAATTTGCAGATATCGATATTGACCATATATATGTACTTTAAAGTATATGTGCTATTATATATATATATATCAATATCAATATGGACAACATCTGCAAGTTAAAAGCAATTGCAGATAATGTCGAAATACCTTTATATATATACATACACATTAATTTCTCGCTATTTACCACAACCTAATCTGGACTAATACTGCATTTAGCGGAACAACACTGTGTGCATCCGGCTCTTCAGAGAGAAGCGCCAATTACTTTGAAGTTACTAAAGGATTATTAAATCCAAAATCATCTTTCTCGCTGAATCTGCGGGATATTACATTTTTGCGCTGTCGGCATTTGTTCTCTGGTCGAATGACTTGCTAAAACAAAACGGTATTTAATACCACCCGATTCTCTGATTCCTGTTCAATGCAAATGTAAGTTGTTTCAACACATTCGTTGTAGGTACCGAGCCCTCCACGAACGCAGCGTTCGGAAAGTTTCGCCAAGCAACGGTGTGGCGATGTTCAATGAACCGGCCTCTGCTCATTCCGTTAAGATCGGACGACGGGTTAGGTAAAACTGACAGCGAATATAAAATAAAACCTACCAAGGCGCGGTTCACAAGGATCGGTATTATTGCAATTGTGCCTCACTTGGAACGCCAATAGCCCCAATAACAGGATAATAAATCTCTTGGATCCTCAGAATTACCGGTTTCCCCATTTCTCTCAGCAGCAGTGACTGGTGCTGATTTGGACGTCACGGCTCTGTTAGGATCTCTGAGATGATGCGTTGTCATGCATCCATATTTATACAGGAGACACACTCCAAAGGAACGGTTATAATCCTAATCATTGCTGTTGGTTACAGTTGATTGGGAAAACAAATTACGTCAGCGCGTCAGCTTCTGAAGCAAAATATGTGTTTGACTTAACACAAACATCTCCACGTGCGGGAAAAATCCAACGCCAGACCTCTCTCGAGAGTAAAACTGCAAAGTGCAACCACACAGGACAATTCCAACAGCAATAGGTATCCTCATATCCCTTCAGTTATGACTGTTTTGTTGCTTCAGACAAAGGCTGAGTTTTGAACAGTTCGTGCCTGATGGCCAGAGCCTCGGAGGCTGTACCTGGACTGGAAAATGTATTGTATTCAATCTAATTGATTGTAATCAATCCGATCTGACCTAAATGACGATGGCATTTCCGTAGTTGAGAAGGAACCCAGCAAACAGGCGAACATGAGGAACATTAATAATTGTTCAAGGATTACTGCCTGGAAGATGCAGTGAGTGATATCAGTGGATCTCACTGTTATTCTCTATGCCAATGACATTCCTCTCTTCCAACCAACATCATCATCACGCTATTTTACCGCAGATATTTAACCTTTCATTCTACACCGTTTCATGTTCCTGATAACATTCGAACGTTCTCCCAATTTACTTCATTCAATCATCTCAAATTTTAGAGTCTATCCCCTCGCCTTCAACCTCAATAAATATCAACTGATTCAAAACCTCGGCCCCTGCCCAGATCTCCCCAATTCCTGACAAACTTTTAATTTCCTTTTCACTCACATATATGGGGTCGTACATTTCTCCGATCTACATTTGAAAGCAATCCTTTTTCATCTATAAGTTCTGCTTACCCTTCCGCATCAGAACTATCCTCCACTGAGCGCTCAGGGCCCTTTCTGTAAACATGCACCACCGGCTCACATAAATGGACAACTTACGTAAACTCACACTTACCTAAACAAATGATTACGTATTCATTTCTACAACGACCTGTGTTATTGCAACGGGAGGATGGCGAGGGGTTCCCCTCTCCTTCATAGATATGAGAGCGTGGCCCGGGCTCACGGCTCTTTCAGTTTCAGCTACTGACAGTGCGGAGATGCTAATTGTTTGGAAATATGTTGTATATGCTTTAGGTAAACGGGGAACAGGTGAGCAAGGAATGCTGCTGGTGGCGATTAGACACAATTGAAATCACCATGTAACTCTTCGGGGGCAAACTAGCACTGAACACGCTGTCCACTCTGCTTCTCCTGACAGACTTTGTTTAAAACCAGCATCGGTGGTTCTTTCCAACAGACTTCAAGAGCTGCCGGGGTCAGTTAAGCAAAGGTATTGGATACACCCGCTCACTGGGTGATACCAGTGGAGAACCTTTGATCCTCAGTGAGCGTGAGGTTAAGGGCGACACTGAGGCGCAGCGGTACAGTTGCTGCCTTAGAGCGCCTGCAGCGTCGGAGACCCGGGTTCGATCCCGACTGCACTTTGGCAGAAATAACTTGGAGAGGGAGTACACCATGAATGGAAGGACCCTAGGGAAGACGGGAGTACAGCGGGACCTTGGAGTACAGATACATAAGTCCTTGAAGGGAGCAGGACAGGTGGACAGGGTGGTCAAAAAGGCATATGGGTTACTGGCCTTCATTAGCCGGGGCATCGAATATAAAAGTAGGGGGGTAATGATGGAATTGTACAGAACACTGGAGAGGCCGCAGCTGGAGTATTGTGTACAGTTCTGGTCACTACATTATAGAAAGGATGTGATAGCTTTGGAGAGGGTGCAGAGGAGATTCACCAGGATGCTGCCAGGGATGAAGGGCCTCGGCTATGAAGAGAGACTGAGCAGACTGGGGTTGTTTTCCCTGGAGCAGAGAAGGCTGAGAGGGGACATGATCGAGGTGTACAAGATCATGAGGGGCATAGATAAGGTAGATCAACAGTTCAATAGCAGTTCAACAGACCTTTATTTGTCATTCGGTACCAAGGTACCGAACGAAAGTACATAGCAGTCACAAACAAAAAAGAACACAAGACACATGACCCCAACATAAACGTCCATCACAGTGACTCCAAACACCCCCTCACTGTGATGGAGGCAACAAAACTTCCACTCTCTTCCCTCCACGCCCACGGACAGACAGCTCGTCCCCGACCGACCCGCACAGTCCCCGCAAGGGGATGGAAGTCCCCGCGGGCGAGTCGCACCGGGCGCTGATACGTCTCGCGACCGAGCCGGGTGATGGAAGGCCCCGCGGCCTAGCCGTGCGCAGCTAAGCACCGCGGCCGAGCCGCACCGGGCGATGGAAGGCCCCGCGTCCGAGCCGCACCGGGCGATGGAAGGCCCCGCAGCCAAGCCGCACCGGGCGATGTTAAATCCAGCGGTCGAGCCGCACCGGCGATGAAAAGTCCCGCGGCCGAGCCGCGCCGGGCGATGTTAGGCCCCGCGGCCGAGCCGCACCGGCACTGTTAAATCCAGCGGCCGAGCCGCACCAGCGATGTTAGGCCCCGCGGCCGAGCCGCACCGGGCGATGGAAGGACCCGCGGCCGAGCCGCACCGGGAGATGTTAAGTCCAGCGGCCGAGCCGCACCGGGCGATGTTAAGTCTCGTGGCCGAGCCGCGCCGGGCGATGTTAGGCCCCGCGGCCGAGCCGCACCGGGCGATGGAAGGCCCCGCGGCCGAGCCGCACCCCGCGCCGTGAGGAAGAGACCTAAAAGAGAAAGGTTCCCCCCACCCCCCCCACCCACACCACCACCACCCCCACCCACACCACCACCCCCCCACACATACACAAACAAAAAAAAACAAAAACCATCCCAACACCGACACACAGCAACAAAAAAAGGAAAAAAGGCGAACAGACTGCTAGCGAGCCGCAGCCGTTAGGCGCCGCCACTTCCGCCGGGGAACTTCTTCCACTGGTGGAAGGTTCAACAACGAGGGGACATAGATACAGGGTAAGGGGAGGGAGGTTTCGGGGGGATGTGAGAAAGAACTTTTTCACCCAGAGGGTGGTTGGAATCTGGAACTCACTGCCTGGGTTGGTGGTGGAGGCGGGAACACTCACAGCGTTTAAGAGGCATTTGGATGGGCACTTGAAATGCTACAACATTCAGGGCTACGGTCCAAATGCGGGAAAATGGGATTAAAAATTAGACTGTGTTTGGTAACGGGCGGCGCGAACACGATGGGCCGAAGGGCCTCTTTCTGTGCTGTAGGACTCTATGACTCCATGGCTGACTCTAGGAGTGCTGTCTGTACGGGGTTTGTACGTTCTCTCCATGACCGCGTAGGTTTTCTCCGAGATCTTCAGTTTCCTCCCACACTCCAAAGACGTACAGGTTTGTAGGTTAATTGGCTTGGTGTACGTGTGAATGTCCCCAGTGTGTGTAGGGTAGTGTTAATGTGCAGGGTCAGCGCGGACTCGCTAAACTAAACTAAACTAAACTCGGCGAATCTAAACTAAACTAGAATATGCAGAATGCAGAAGGGGACTTAAAACAATCCACTATTTGTCGAGGATACATGGCCATTATTTCGCTGCAATAACTTTACCGGCGTTATTCTTGTCTTTTTTTCTGACAGTGGCACGACAATTTTCTGAAAGATCCACTACCGTGGACTCTACCTTAATGTGGGACAATGACATCAGGTTTTTGTACGATTGTGAATTCTTATTTCGTGCTCGGTGGTATGACGTGACCAAAAGCACTCTTATCTGTGCCGGACTGCAGCTTGGGGTTTATTAAAATGCTAGTTTATGACCTTGAGTGAAATATTTTCCCGTTTTCTCTATATCGAAGAATATGAGAATATTTTAAGATAAAACAAGTTTCTTCGCTGTTTTTGTTTCTTTCTTTGGTTTACACATTATTAATCCTTAGCATCAGCACGTTAATTCCAATTGCTATAGTTAGTCGTGTCAGGGAAATATGTTTCATAAGTTAAACAGTATCAAGAGAGATCTACTAAGAAGTTTGAATCGTGCGATGTTGAGTGCGGAACTTGAACTAGATTTGCAACGATTGGCCCATGGAATTCATTCCACTGGGCAATAGTGATCAGAAATGAGATGAAATGTCATAATGGAATGTAAATCAGAGAGAAACGCTGACAGAGTACATAATAAATGTTTATTCTGGTATGTACGGGGGAGGGGATAGGTTTGATGTGAGGAATAAGAGGTTTAGAGGGGATCAAGAGAAGAATGTTTTCACCCAGACAGTAGTGGCAATGCGAAATGCACTTTCTAAGAATGTGGTGGCGGTAGAGTTTATATCCAAACGTCGGAGAAGCTTCCAGCCGAGCGCTTGAATGGCCAAGCCGCAGTAGGTTGTGGATCACGTGCTAATCAGGTGGAATTATTGACGACAGGTACGTGATGGAATAGTGGACATGAAGTTCGATGGGCTTTTTCCTGTTCTGTAGGACTAATTTATTGTGTGACTCGGCGCAATTTGAGGGATCATCTAAGGCCAATAGTCAGATTCGTTAGATGATGGGCGGAGCTCAAATGTTAAAAGGAAAACTTGGAAATCACAGTATTTTGATCCGGTGAAAAGAGGCAATTAATGGATAGTTATTTGCAATAAGTATTAGGAGCGGAATTAGACCATTCGACCCATCTAGTCTACCCCGCCATTTAATCATGGCTGATCTATCTCTCTCTCCATACCCCATTCTCCTGCCTTCTTCACATAACCCAGGACACATGTACTTGTGGCGGCTCCCAAGGGTCAGGCCACTGCACGTTAGTGGTTCGTCGGCTGACGCTCTTTGTGTTCACGAGATAAACCGTGCGCTCCGGATAACGACAGAAGCAGACCATTGCACCAGATCCACGGAGAGTCGCCACATTTCACCAGCTTTACCGGGGACATGTGAAATACTGACCATGTTCAACAAAGATCTGTGCAATTTTAGGTAACTTTCGGTGCTGTCAAAATCATTGAATACCGATCAAAGTGTAGCGAATATTATGAAAGTGGAATAAGGTAGAACTGGTGAACGGTTGATCGATGGACTAATTAGACCGAGAGCCAGTTTCCATGCGGTATCTTTCAATCAGTCCATTCAATCTATCGATCATTCATCCTTTCCCCCTCCTCAGGAGATTGTTCTGTGGGAAAAGAAGAACCAATCTGATAATAATGTTGAACCAGTGGCGATCCAAGCGCTTGAGACCGTGTGAGCGGAACGCTGGACGGAGCTTAGGGTTGATCGGGGTGGAGACGTCCGGAGATTTCAAGGGGTAGTCATGTGCTGCCTCACGACCCCGTTTCTCGGAGATTGAAACTATCAGGTTTAATTATTTCTTGATGTTAAACAGAGGGAGACAAATCTCAGAAACCTATGGTACAATCCAGTGACTATTGATGATGAACCGGGTAGGCAGAGTCTCTCAGCTGATGTTTTTGCACACAGCACACTCGTCATCGTCCAGAATCCATTAGTAAGTCCGTACGTCTGCAGGGCTCTTTAGTTCTGTATGACAAGCTGGCCTTTTAAACGCTCAGTCGGACGTCATTGACATAAATTAGATATCTTCAAGTGTTAAGGAGTAATTATTTGTCAAACGTTAAGATAGCGCGGCCGAGCCCAGTCGCCGTCGCGGTATCTCCGCGGAGACTGTGCGTTTTTTAAAAAATTGTATGTTCATTTTTAATTCATTTTTAAGTACTTACACACTAACAGTAATAACGTACGACCGGAAAACTCTCGTACAACTAAACTTTAGCGTAACCGAAGGCTTATTAGACACTGTACTCACCGATCCAGCGTGGCCGACAGAGATGAAAAGAGCGCGCCGCGGCAACAACAATGGGAGCGCGGCTCCGAGAAACAGTCCGAGAAAACATCGAGGAAAGCAGGGGGGGGATTGGGAATCGGCTGAGAGCCCAAGCCTTCCGTCCACCTCTGCCCAGCATCCTACTGGCGAACGTCCAGTCCCTGGAGAACTAGCTGGATGACCTCAGGGCAAGGATCGGATTCCAGCGGGACATAAAAGACTGCAACTTCTTCTGTCTGACCGAGACATGGCTGACTCAGCTGGGGCCCGATCAGGTGATCTGCCCAACCGAGTCCTTCACTGTTTTCCGTGCGGACAGAACGGAAGAATCCGGGAAAACCAAGGGTGGAGGTGTTTGCTTCATGACCAACAATAACTGGGGCAACCCTCGGAATATTAAGACGCTCTCTCGTTCCTGCTCGCCGGACCTGGAGCATCTGACTATCCATTGCCGTCCATTTAACCTTCCCCGGGAGTTCAGCTCCGTTTATATTCCACCGCATGCGGACACCGACATGGCACTGTCCGCCCTGCACGATGTGTTGTGTCGAAACCAACACAAGACCCTGATGCGGCTGTGGTGGTGGCTGGAGATTTCAATAGGGCAAATTTCAAAAAGGTCATGCCTAACTTCTGCCAACTTCACGTGTGTCACCAGGGAGGAAAGAACTTTGGACCACTGCTAAAAGCCGTTCAGGAAAGGCTATAAGGCCGTTTCTCTCCCTCCTTTTGGAGAATCTGACCACGCTGCCATTTGCCTGCTGCCGTAGTATAAACAACGGATAGTACGGGAAACGACAGTGACGAGGGGCGTAAAGCGGTGGTCTGACCATTCAGAGGCCATGCTGCAAGATGCACTGAGCGATGTCGGCTGGAATATGTTCCAAGCAAGTTCTAGAGACATCAGTGAGTTTGCGGAAGTAGTTACGGACTTCATTGCAACAATAGCCGATAACATCATCCCCAAGGTAAGGGTTAGGATAATTCCTAATCAAAAACCCTGGGTGGACAGGTCTATTCGCGTTGCCTTGAATGCTCGCACCGCTGCTTACAACTCTGGCATGGCATCCGACAATATGGATGACTACAAGGTACCGTCTGCGAAGGGTTATGAAGGACGCAAAAAGGAGGTACAGGGAGAGGATAGAATCGCAGATGGAGCAGCAGGACACCAGACGCCATTGGCAGGGGGTACGGACTATAACTAACTACCCATGCAGCCCCCCCTCAACCGGACGTGCCGGCTCCTCCTTAGCTGATGACTTTCCGAACACATCCACGGATGATGCGGTCTCCCAGGTTCTGCACACCGCTCTTTCTCATCTGGACAGCCAGAAGGGGGGGCTATGTGAGGTCGCTGTTCATTGATTTTAGTTCAGCTTTCAATACAATAGTCCCCACCAGACTTGCTGAGAAGCTGCTGAAACTGGGGCTTAACACACCCCTGTGTGCCTGGGTCCTGGACGTTCTCACCGCCAGGCCCCAATTGGTCAGGATGGGAGAACACACATCTAACCCCCTCTCCCTAAACACAGGATCCCGCCAGGGTTGCGTGCTTAGCCCCCTACTGTACTCCCTATACACACATGACTGTGTGGCCAGGTGCAGCTCCAACTCCATCATCAAGTTTGCTGGTGACACTGAGGTGGTGGGCCTGATCTCCGATAACGATTAGAAGACCTACCGGGAGGAGGTGGCTGATCTGGCACTCTGGTGTCAGGACAGCAGCCTCCTCTTGAATGTCACAAAAACTAAGGAGCTGATTGTGGACTTTAGAAGGGCTCAACATCCGAGGACGTACAAGCCACTGGAGATAAATGGGATTACTATGGATAGGGTGAGCAGCTTTAAATACCTGGGAGTCAACATCACAGAGGATCTGACATGGACAACACACATTGCTGCACTGGTGAGTAAGGCAAGGCAGCGCCTTTACCACCTCAGACAGCTGAGGAAATTCAGAGTCTCTCTGAGGATTCTTCATTGTTTCTATTCTGGGACTGTAGGAAGCATCTTGTCCAGCAACATCTCAATCTCATTTGGGAACAGCTCTGCCCAGGACAGGAAGGCTCTGCGGAGAGTAGTGCGTCCAGCTGAACGCACTATGGGAACTACACTCCCCCCCTGCAGGTCCTATACATCAGGAGGTGCAGATCCAGAGCCAGCAACATTATGGGGGACCCCTACCACCCCAGCAACGGACTGTTCCAGCTGCTCCGGTCAGGCAAACGCCTCCGCTGTCACGCTGTGAAAACAGAGAGGATGAGACAGAATTTCTTCCCAGATCCCACGCTGGAGGCAGAAAATATGTTCCCGATGTTGGGGGAGTCCAGAACCAGGGTTAACAGTTTAAGAATAAGGGGTAGGCCATTTAGAACGGAGATGAGGGAGAACTTTTTCACCCAGAGAGTTGTGAACCTGTGGGATTCTCTGCCTGAGAAGGCAGTGGAGGCAAATTTCCTGGATGCTTTCAAGAGAGAGTTAGATAGAGCTCTTAAAGATAGTGGAGGCAACGGATGTGGGGAGAAGGCAGGAACAGGGTACTGATTGTGGATGATCAGCCATGATCACAGTGAATGGCGGTGCTGGCGCGAAGGGCAGAATGACCTACTCGTGCACCTATTGTCTGTTGTTGCCTTGTGATATTTTTCACATCGTTCTGAATGCCCTTCTCCTTTATTGTTTCCTTATGACCGAATCCCTGATACTTTCATGTGTAAGTCTCTACTAATAGAACACAGAATTGTAGACCAACTTCGCAACGTGGTCCCACAGTTTTGGTGATCCTTGCTCCCACGTTTACAGTTCCCTCTTCCTCTGCAGCCATTTATTGTAAGTTGACTCTCTGCATTATTGCTGCCCATACGCAACTCCGCATTTTTTTACTTCACCTGATTTTCGTCTGGTTATGCGGAATCCGATTTATACCCTGTCGAAATTCCCACTCAACACTTCCCCATTGACAATACGAAGACATTTGTCTTTGCCAAATGTAGAAATAAAGTCTGACTCACAAATGTTCCCATTATTAATATAGACGAAGACAAGTAGTTTCCCGCCCCCCACCCCCAATCCCGATCTCCCGGGAAGTTGGGGACCCTCCTTTTCTTCAACTATAATAATATATATCTACTCACACATAGATTTAGGTTTAAGTTTATTATCAGAATGTCTACCCAGGAACAGTGGAAAGCTGTGTTTTGCATGTTACCCAAACAGATCAGATAAACTATGCATAAACACAATCAAGTGAAACTCAAGTATAATAAGTAAAGAGTGGGGAATATACCCCTCAGCAGAGAAGCGCCTTAGTTCCAAAGAATAAATCTACTATCAACGATGGGATTGCGGGGGCTCGAACTGTACCCTGGCTCATGGAAGGACCATTCAGAAACCTGATATCAGAAGGGATTAAACTGTTCCCTAACCTGGCGGTGCGCGGTTGCAAGTTTCAAAACATTCTCCCCACCGGGATCATGGATAAGAAGAAATGGCCGAGGTGGGACATGCCTTTGATTATTTTGGCTGCTTTTTCAAGGCAGTGTGAAATGTAAATGGATGTAATGCTGGGGAGTCCGGTAGTGTGATGGAGTGGGCTATATCTATAACTCACTGCAATTTCTTGCTCTCATGGGCAGAAGTGTTTCCAAACCACGCTGAGATGCAACCTAACAAGACGCACTCAATTGTGCATTTGCAAAAATTTCAAAGAGTCACTGGAGCCATGCTGAACTGTCAGGTCTGTTCGGGTAATTGAGGCGTTGATGTGCCTTCCTGGCTTCAATGTGTTGGTCCACGACAGATGGTAGTTAATATTAACATCAGGGGGATCAAGGTCCCAACCATGTCCACGTGCACCATTGATGCTGTTTGGGCTTTGTACTCCACCTTGCTTCCTAAAGTCAATAACGAGCTTATTTGTCTACCTTCCCTTGAGCGAGATGATATCGTCCCGGCACATTCTTTATCTCCCTCCTCTACTCCGTCTCGTCGTTTTTGATGACTCGGCCCACCTCAGAGGTGTCGTCTGCAAACGTGTAGACGGAGGAGAGCTGAATCTGTCCGCACAGTCGCGAGCGTTTCGGAAGTAAAGTAGAGGACTGAGAACGCATCCTATGGTCTATTGGTGTGGAGAATCATCGTGGAGGACATGTCTGAAGAAAGGCATCGACCCGAAATTTCACCCATTATTCCTTCTCTCCACAGATGCTGCCTGACAGCGAACATTTTGTGTCTATCTTCGGTTTAAACAGCGGAAGTATTCGCATGTAAATGCATTACACAATCTATTTGTTTAGGAGCCTACAACTAATATGTTCTAATTGCCCCGCTGGAGATTTGCAAACACATAAATTTTGAACACATTGGAACTGTCACGGACTCAAACCCGTCGCTGGTAGATTAGTCATCAGTTCACATGGAAAATGCATGGACCGGCAGTTGGTCTGGTGTACGCTATCTACTATCCTTTCCTTGCAGCCATTGGTGTTCCACGTAAGAAATTCATTTGTTGGTAGTGCCGGCGATCTCCTAAAGTAATTTTCTGCAGTTTATGATCAATGTAGTGATAGAGGGTCGCGTATTAATAGAATCAATTAACGCGGGATCAGTGCACCAAACTGGCGCAGAGTTGATATATTTGAAAGGCGCCGACACGATGGACAAAGTAGCCCAAAACTCCTTAATTCTCAGTCAATGTTCTTCCTGATTTGTTAGACTATCTTTCCTTTGCACCTGTGATTGTACGCAAATATTTGCAACTGTGCTCACATGTTTTTATGTAAAATAATTATGAGCGATCTCGTTTGTTTATCTGGATGTCTGGACACCGTTTAATCCGGCAATAAATGCTGTTCTGATATTTTGTTTTAAATTGTCACAGAATTGACAGAAAATAATTCTATTGAGTCCAACAATTAAAACGTCTTATCTTATTCGTGTATTAATGAATATTACATCGCAAAATGCCTTCAAGCTTATATAAGCTTATGAAGTACGGTAATGCACTTTTACCGTTGCTTTCCTTTAAATTTAACAAGAGATTACTGATCTAAACGGAATCGGGATGACAACCATTTATTAGAAAATTCCGAGCTGCTTGTCTATGCTGAGAAGGAAATGTGACACATTCACAGTGTAAACAATATGTAGACAATAGTTGCAGGAGGAGGCCATTCGGCCCTTCGAGCCAGCACCGCCATTCAATGTGATCATGGCTGATCATTCTCAATCAGTACCCCGTTCCTGCTTTCTCCCCATACCCCCTGACTCCGCTATCCTTAAGAGCTCTATCTAGCTCTCTCTTGAATGTACTAGCTCTCTCTTGAATGTATGTCCGTATTCAATACGATTTCACGTATTCAATTATATTATATGAATTACGCATTTTACCAAGCCTTCCGCTGACACGAGAGTGTTTTCATTGTCTTGTTGTCAATTGAACCACAGTTTGCAGCATTTCATCCATGAATGAGAACAATACGCTATATTACGTCCTAAGCTGAAATTGAGAATATGGGCTGAATTCTGAGGTATTTCTATTAACATTTGTTATGCTGGGGGAGTGTGAATACGTTCAATGTACCATATATACTATAAATAATTTTATGTGGCGCAGGAGGATGAGGGGGAGGCGGGTCTTGTAGAGATGTACAAAATCATGCGAGGGATAGATCGGGTAGATGCACAGAGTCTCTTGCCCAGAGTAGGGGAATCGAGGACCAGAGGACATAGGTTCACGGCGAAAGGGAAACGATTTAATAGGAATCCATGGGGTAACGTTTTAACAAAAAGGGTGGTGGGTGCATGGACAAGCTGCCAGAGGAGAGAGTTGAGGCTGGGACTATCCCATCGTTTAAGAAACAGTTAAACAGGTACATGGATAGGACAGGATTGGAGGGACATAAACTAAGCGCATGCAAGTGGAACCAGTGTAGCTAGGACATTGTTGGCCGGTGTGGGCAATTTGGGCCGAAGGGCCTGTTTCCACACTGTTTCACTCTGTGACTCTGTGACTCTCTAACTCTGTCATATTAAGCTAATTTCTCCAACGATAACAAGTGTGTGATGACATGGAGGAAAACTAATTCTGATTTGTGCCATTGCATGTGATATAACATCACATTATGCCGCATCATTTACACAATGGAGTACATATAGTGGACCTATTTTGCATAATGGGAATGCGGTACCAACCTTTGCATATGACTAGAAACTGCTCGGCGCATTGCGTGGTTTACTTTAAATTACTTCGATTAAATAAGGGTAATGACGAAAACGTTTATTTTATTAATGGCCAAATTGTCTTTGCGCCGAACTGACGATTTGAAGCAACCATTGGCTAACATGGTTGAATCATCAAAACCTGATAATCCACATATTTTCTTATACTACTTGTTGCTCCACTTATTTTCTTATACTACTTGTTGCTCCACCCCAACCTGCTGAGTTACTCCAGTTATTTTGTGAATACATCGATTTGTACCAGCATCTGCAGTTATTTTCTTATAAAACCTGATACTCTTGTGTCTTGTGGCACACATAAAACTATAGACCAATGACTCCCTGTCAATTATGCAGTTCTAAGTGCAGGTTTTTGACATTCGTACAGTGCAAGCGCTAGCGACAGTGTACAATTCACAGTGAAACCGAAACGTGTTCTTGACTGGGTCCTATGTTTGTGACTCGAAAGAGATTATAAATGAACAATTGATGAAATACGCAAAAATAACAAGATGTGTTCGTTGTAGAATGGTTTCTCTATTCCCGCAAGTATTGTGAATGTTCTGCACTTTCTCCCACACGTTGTCTCTTTTGTTTTATTTCTGAACAGCGAACTTGGCTGCGATTGTGATCCTGTTGCGTGGAAGATGCGGACTCTCCAAATGCATCACATACTACCTGGTCGGAATGGCAGTGACGGATCTCCTTCTGATTATTAGCGCCGTGATATTGAACCGAATAGCAGGGATCTTTTTCATTGATAGTTTTCTCTCCACTACCCCCGCTTGCAGTGTCGGCACTGTGCTGATCTACGCCAGTAGAGATTGCTCTGTTTGGCTGACGGTCGCTTTCACCTTCGATCGTTTTGTCGCTATTTGCTGCCTGGAGCTGAAAACAAGGTACTGCACCGAGAAAACAGCGGCTGTGGTTATTGCTGCTGTCTGTGTCTTGGCATGTTTAAAAAACATTCCATTTTACTTTACATACCAACCCTTGTACATTCTCGGCAGTGTGTCCTGGTTCTGTGAAATTAAACTAAGCTACTACACGTCACCTGCATGGAAAGCCTATGACTGGCTGGATCATATTTTAACACCGTGCGCCTCTTTCTGTCTGATTCTGCTGCTCAACGTGCTGACAGTCAGGCACGTTTTGGTAGCCAGCAGAGTCCGCAGGGGCCTTCGCGGTAACAGGAACGACCCCAATCACAGAGACACGGAAATGGCAAACCGCAGGAAGTCCATTATTTTACTGTTCGCCATATCCGCAAGTTTCCTACTGCTGTGGGTGACATATGTGGCACATTTTCTTTACGTTCGAATTGTCGGCGATTCCTATTTCACTGGATTTGATTTCGATGACACGCGATTCCTTCTACAAGAAAGTACAAACATGCTTCAGCTCCTCAGCTCCTGCACCAACACCTTTATTTATGCAGTGACTCAGACCAACTTTAGGAAAGAACTGAAGGATGCGGCGACATATCCCCTAACATTAATTTTGAACTGTTTTATGAGATACAAATAAACGCGTTCGGGGTATGAAGTGGCTTCCGGTCGCCCCGGAGCAGATTTCATCGGCGACACAAGCGCAGCCTCGACGATTGTCCAGCGAAAACCTATCTAATCTCCCGGTTGCTCAACACTTTAACTTCCCCACCCATTCCCACGCTGATCTTTCTGTCCTGCGCCTCCTCCATTGTCAGAGTGAGGCCCAACGTAAATTGGAGGAGCAGCACCTCATATTTCGCTTTGGTCGCACACACCCCAGCGGTATGAACATTGAATTCTCTAACTTCAAGCAGCCCTTACTTTCACTCTCTCTCCATCCACTCCCCCTTCCCTGTTCTCCGACCAGTCTTACTGTCTCCGACTACATTTTATCTCTGTACCGCCCACTCCGTTGACATCAGTCTGAAGAAGAGTATCGTCCCGAAACGTCACGCCGATTAAAACTTCTCTCCAGAGATGCTGCCTGTCCCGCTGAGGTACTCCAGCATTTTGGATCCATCTTGGATTTCATTCTTGTTTGACCAGCTCTTGGCCGTGCATTTGCTTAGTGCACCATCTCGTGTCGCAAGCCACGTTTCCGAAACCTTTGACCAACCTGAAGAAGGTTCTTTAAAAGCATTGATTCATTTATTTTATACCATTACTCTCCCGACGTCGCGGTACGGCTCACGTGTGGTAACCCTTGCAATAAACCAAACAAATATCGGCCACTCAGGCTGCTTATTTTTAATTGTCAGCCTCCCGATGCTGGGTTGAGTAATGAAGTCTTCAAGTTATATATCACGGAAACAGGCCTTTCGGCCCAGATCGCTCGTGGTGACCAAGATGCCCAGACTAAACCAGTCCCATTTAGCCGCGTGTGCACATATCCCTCCAAACCGTTCCTATTTAGGTACTTGCCTAATGATTTTCAAATGCTGTTCTAGTACCTGCCTCAGCTACCTCCTCTGGCAACTCGTTACATATATAGCCTTATGTATGTCACCTCTCACCTCAAACTCATGTCCTCTCGTTCTTGATTCCCTTACCCTGAGAGAATTAATCTGTGTTTTAACAATCTGTTCATTGCGATGAAGGAATAATACAGTCAAAAACAGCGGCGAAGATCAAAATCTCCATCCGCGCAAAATTCAGAGAAACGTAAGCACATCACATGAACGACACTTTAACGCAATAAACCATTTCCCTGCGAGCGGAATCGAAATTGTCACATTTAATCATTATCGAACTGTGGTGTCGGGATGCCTGTTTCGCGGGTGCAAACCAATTTAGCGGGTCTGTTTCAGAAGAATTATTTAGACACATTTACAACTGAACATTTCGTTAGCGTACTAAAATGTAGGTACATAAAAGGAGTGGATTTTCTTTTTTGTTGACTAGATCTATCTAAATATATCTATCTATATGGTTAGAGCTATCTATATAACTAATATGGCAGAGGTTAGGAATCAATGAAGGGAAACAGAGGGCCGTAAAATGAGGGCAGAAGCAAAAGGTAGAAGGGAGAAAAGTAAATGTGGAAGGCAGAGAGATGAATGGCAAAAATCAAAAAGGCGCACATAACATCATAATTCTACAATGGTTAACAATGTTAAAACAACCCCGAAAGCTGTGCCTTAATGCAAGGATCATTCATAACAATTGAATGCGCAGTGATGAATTGAATGCGCAGTTCGTTGCAAACGGATATGATATAGTTGCGATTACGGAGACATGGCTCCAGGGTGACCAAGGCTTGGAGCTCAACATGCAGCATTCAATATTCAGGATGGATAGAGAAAAAAGAAGAGTAGGTGATTAAACGGGAGTTAGTGCAATATTAAGGAGAGACATTAGCTGTATGGGTAGAACTGCGAAATAGCCAAGGGCAGAAAACGCTTGTTGGAGTTATGTGCAGACCACGAAACAGCAGTAGTGTGGTTGGGGAAAGCATCAAACAGGAAATTATGGATGTGTGTAGCAAAGGCACAGCAGTTATCATGGGTGACTTTAACCTACATATAGACTGGGCTAACCAAATTGGTAACGACACTGGGGGAGCATTTCCTGGAGTGTGTACGGGATGGTTTTCTAACCCAATATGAAGAGGAACCAACTAGAGGGCAGGCCATCCTAGACTGGGTATTTTATAATGAGGAAGGATGAGTAAGGAAACATGTGCAAAGCCCCTTGGGCAACAGTGACCATAATATGGTAGAGTTCTGCAAGAAAATGGAGAGTAACACCGTTAATTCAGAGACAATGGTCCTGAACTTAATGAAAGGAGATTTTGATGGTACGAGACGGGAATTGGTTAAGATAGACAAGCAAATTATACAATAGACAATAGATAATAGGTGCAGGAGTAGGCCATTCGAGCCAGCACCGCCATTCAATGTGATCATGGCTGATTATTCACAATTAGTACCCCGTTCATGCCTTCTCCCCATACCCATGACTCCGCTATCTTTAAGAGCTCTATCTAGCTCTCTTGAAAGCATCCCGAGAATTGGCCTCCTGAGGCAGAGAATTCCTCAGATTTACAACTCTCTGACTGAAAAAGTTCTTCCTCATCTCCGTTCTAAATGGCCTACCCCTTATTCTTAAACTGTGGCCCCTAGTTCTAGACTCCCCCAACATTGCGAACATGTTTCCTGCCTCTAACGAGTTCAATCCCTTAATAATCTTATACGTTTCAATAAGATCCCCTCTCATCCTTCTAAATCCTCTCATCCGTATACAAGCCTAGTCGTTCCAGTCTTTCAGCATACGACAGTGCCGTCATTCCGGAATTTAACTTAGTGAACCTACGCTGCAAGCTCTTAACAGCAAGAATGTCCTTGCTCAAATTTGGAGAACAAAACTGCACACGGTACTCCAGGTGCGGTCTCACTAGTGCCCTGTACAACTGCAGAAGGACGTCTTTGCTTCTATACTCAACTCCTCTTGTCATAAAGGTCAACATGCCATTAGCTTTCTTCACTGCCTGGTGTACCTGCACTGATGAACAAGGACACCCAGATTTCTTTGTGCTTCCTCATTTCCGAACTTGATACCATTCAGATAATAATCTGCCTTCCTCTTCTTACCACCAAAGTGGATAACCTCACATGTATCCACATTAAACCGCATCTGCCATGCATCTGCCCACTCACAAAACCTGTGCAAGTCACCCTGTATCCTCACAGCATCTTCCTCACAGTCCACACCGGCATCCGTAAATTTGCTAATGTTACTATTAATCCCTTCATCTAAGTCACTGTCACTAATCGCTGCGGTCCCAGCACCGAGCCTTGCGGTACCCCACTAGTCACTGCGTGCCATTCTGAAAGGGACCCGTTAATCCCTGCTCTTTGTTTATTGTCTGCCAACCAATTTTCTATCCATGTCAGCACCCTAGTCAAGTCAAGTCAAGTCAATTTATTTGTATAGCACATTTAAAAACAACCCACGTTGACCAAAGTGCTGCACATCTGACTAGGAAAAAAAGAAACATACAGTGGCAGGCAGCCAAACACAACGGCGCGGCCATCTTGAACAAAATGTTAATTCAATCACCCACAGTCCAACAATAAAAGCACTAAACAGGCACCCAAATTACCCAACCCCAAAAACCCCCCAAAACACAGTCCAACAATAAAAGCATTAAATAGGCGTTCAAATCACACACCCTACCTAATACGATGTGCTCAAATCTTGCCCACTAATCTCCTATGTAGGACCTTATCAAAGGCTTTCTCAACGTCCAGGTACACTACATCCACTGGCCCTCTGTTGTCCATTTTCCTACTTACATCCCCCAAAAAATCCATAAGATGAGTTAAGCATGATTTTCCCTTCGTAAATCCATGCTGCCTCATAACGATCCTGTTACTGCTATCCAAATTGTCCGCTATTTCTTCTTTTATAATTAACTCCAGCATCTTCCCCACCACTGATGTCAGGCTAACTGGTCTATAATTAACCCGTTTTCTCTCTCCCTCCTTTCTTAAAAAGTGGAATAACATTAGCTACCCTCCAATCTACAGGAACTGATCTTGAGTCTATAGAACATTGGAAAATGATCACCAATGCGTCCACGATTTCTAGAGCCACTTCCTTAAGTACCCTGGGAATTTTTTCTTATAACAATTTTATGGAGCCATTAAAATATATGTTGTTCTTTTTAGGTTAATAGATACATATCTCCTAGAGACGGGATGCACATTCCACAGGCTGTTGGTCTGTCGAATCGGGGTGACGGTGCTATAGGTCATGCATCATTAGTCAAGCAGCATGAGAGACAATGTCATTAAGTATATCACATTTGTGTGCAGGACTAGCACTGGTCATGCTGGGGGAAAGATTTCCCCAACTAATGTCCTGGGCTATGTTTTTGTTATTTAATCTAAGGGGACAGCATTTAAGGTCCACATGAAATATTGCTTGCACTCAGGGGCTGGTGAGTATTTGCCACTCAACAACCTGATGGCCCTTGATAGAATCCATGAGGCGAGAGTAGGAGAAAGTTTTTTTGAGTTGGGAGATCGGGGCCTGTAGAAACCGTGTCTCTAGTTCCACTGTCTCTAGACACAAAAATCTGGAGTAACTCAGCGGGCCAGGCGCATCTCTGGAGAGAAGGAATGGGTGAAATTTTGGGTTGAGACCATTCTTCAGACCCTTCTCTCCAGAAATGCTGCCTGTCCCGTCGCTCTTGAATATATCCAGTGAATTGGCCTCCACTGCCTTCTGTGCCAGGCAACTCCACAGATTCCCAACTCTCTGGGTGAAAAGATTTTTCTCATCTCATTCCTAAATGGCTTACCCCTTATTCGTAAACTATGACTCCTGGTTCTGGACTCCCCTAACATCGGGAACATTTTTCCTGGCCTGACCTGTACAAAAGGGACGGGTTACACCTTAACTGGAGAAGGGCCAGCGTTCTGGCAGGCAGGTTTGCTGGTGCTGCACGTGTGGGTTTAAAATAAATAGACAATAGGCATTAGACATTAGACAATAGACAATAGGTGCAGGAATAGGCCATTCGGCCCTTCGAGCCAGCACTGAATGTTCCATTGAATGTAATCATGCCTGATCATTCACAATCAGTACTCCGTTCTTAGCTTCTCACCATATCCTCACATCTTTAAGAGCTCTATCTAGCTCTCTCTTGAAAGCATCCTGAGAATTGGCCTCCACTGTCTTCTGAGGCAGAGAATACCACAGATTTACAACTCTCTGACTGAAAAAGACTTTCCTCATCTCCGTTCTAAATGGCCTACCCCTTATTCTTAAACTGTGGCCCCTGGTTGTGGACTCTCCCAAATTTGAGCAAAGCAAATTACAGCTTCATTTTGCAGTAACTCGGGAGGGTACACTGGAGGCAATTGCTATTGGGCATCCACATCTGACATGTAGAAACAGGCCATTCGGCCCACTGAGTCCGTGCCAACCAGTGAGCCCCGCACACTAGCATTATCCTCCACACCAGGGACAATTTACAATCTTTACTGAAGCCAATTAACCTACAAACTTGTACGTCTTTGGAGTGGAGGAGAAAACAGGTGCACCTGAGGAAAGCTCCCACGGTCACGGTGAGAACAAATAAACTTCATACAGACAGCATCCGTATCCAGGATCGAACCCGGGTCTCTGGTGCTGGAAGGCAGCTATTCTCCAGTTGCGCCACCGTGCCGCCCAATTTCTTTGGCTCCATACCATAATATCCAGCATGTTATTTTGGCATGGGAATGCCTTTATCCAGTGGGTAAAGTGGTCAATCGGTGCTAAACAGTAGTTTAGTTTAGAGATACAGCACGAAACAGGTCCTTTGACCTACCGAGTCCACACCTGACCAAGCCAATCGACCTCCAAATCCGTAAGTCTTTGAATTGTGGGAGGAAACCGAAGATCAGAGACAATCCATGCGGTCACGGGGTGAACCTACAGACTCCGTAAAGACAGCACCCGTAGTTAGGATCGATTCCGAGTCTCCGGTGCTGCAAATGCTGTAAGGCTGCAACTATACCTTTTATTTTGAGACTAGGGCAAGGGTCTTGTGTAATCTATTGGAAAATGTTAGGCAGAATCCAATGCACAATCTCTCATTTCGCATGTTAACTTTCTGTTACTGCCCTTAACTTCCCTGCTTCTAAGAGCCTTCTAAGTTATTCAAACCTAAGAATTTATTTTGCAGACCACAGTGGAACTCTGTACATCTCCATCCCAGAGGGTTGCCGAGGTTAGATCTCAGGATTTTTTTTCCAAAGTAGTACTAAATTAAGTTTTGAAAGATTGTGGATTTAAGATTGCCTGGATCAAGTTGACTGGAGCAGGTCGTTTGAAGGAAAAGGAACATCTAGAAAGTGGGATGTTTTTAAGTGTGCTGACAAGGGCCAAGGACTTGCATGTTCCTGTTGGAGTGAAGGGCGAAGGTAAGTACGTTTGGATGACAAGAGAAATTGAGGCTCTGGTCAAAAATAAGGAGGAGGCATGGGGCAGGTATATGCAACTGGGAATTTTGGGAACAGAAGCGCACGCTAAAAAAGGAAATCTGGAGGGCAAAAAGGTAATAGGAGCGAGCTCTGGCCATTAACATTAAGGACAATACCAAGAGATTTTATGCACATTAACAGAAAAAGGGTAGCCAGAGAGAGAATGAGGCCCCTTTGGAATCAAAGGCACAGGAGATGGGCAAGATCTTCAATTAGTATTTTGCCTCTGTTTTTACCGTGGAAAACACATGAAGTCTTGTGACAGTCAACGGAAGTGGCTGAGACCAGTCAGTATCATGGTCATGGAGGTACAGAATCTCCAAATACGTATGACGTTATTGCAAATGAAACAAAGCTGGGTGACAGAGTGAGCTGCGAGGAGGATTCTATGAGGCTGCATAATGTGGATAAATGTGAAGTTATCCACTTTGGTGGCAAGAAAAGGAAGGCAGACTATTATCTGTATGGTTCCAGATTAGGAAAAGGGGAGGAGCAACGAGACCTGCCTGTGCTTGTACATCAGTCACTGAAAGTAAGCATGCAGGTACAGCAGGCAGTGAAGAAAGCTAATGGCATGTTGGCCTTTATGGCGAGAGGATTTGAGTATAGGAGCAACTGCCTACTGCAGTTGTACAGGGTCCTGGTGAGACTGCACCTGGAGTATTGTGTGCAATTTTGGTCTCCTAATTTAAGGAAGGACATTATTGCCATTGAGGGAGTACAGCGCAGGTTCATTCCCGGGATGGCAGGACTGACCTGATGAAAGAATGGGTCGACTAGGCTTGTATTCACTGGAATTTAGGATGAGAGGGGATCTTGTAGAAACATATGAAGTTTCTAAAGGATTGGACAGGCTAAATGCATGAAAAATGTTCCCGATATTGGGGGGGTCCAGAACCAGGGGTCCCAATTTAAAAATAAGGGGTTGTGATGAGTAGTGAATCAATGGAATTTTCTGCCACAGAAGGCAGTGGAGGGCAATTAACTGGTTGTTTTCAAGAGAGAGTTGGATTTACCTCTTTGGTCTAAAGGAATCAAGGGATATGGGAAAAAAGCAGAAATGGGGTACTGATTTTAGATGATCAGCCATGATCATATTGAATGGTGGTGCTGGCTTGAAGGCCGAATGGTCTACTCCTGCACCTATTTTTCTATGTTTCTAAGATAGAGCAATCTCCAGAGCCTGATCAGTTGTATCTGAGGAAACTAGGGAGGAAATTGCAGGTGCCCTGGATGCGATCTATGAGTCACGATTAAATACGGGTGACATGCCGCAGTTGGGGAGGGGGACTTAGTTCCTTGAAAATGGCGTCACATGTAGATAGGATGGTCAGGAAGGCTTTCAACACATTGGCCTTCATCAGTCAGAACATTGAGTATTAAAGTTGGGAGGTATTGTTACAGTTAAACAAGACATTGATGAGGCCACATTTAGTGGATTGTGTTCAGCTTTGGTCACCCTGTTATAGGAAAGATGTTGTTAAGCTAGAACAGGGGCAGAAAGGATTTACAAGGATGTTGCCTGGACTTGAGGGCCTGAGCTTTAGAGAGAGGTTTAGCTGGCTAGAACCTTATTCCTTGGCGCACTGAAGTATGAGAGGTGATCTTATAGAGCTGCATAAGATCATGAGCGGAATGGACAAGGTAAATGCACAGGTTTATGGTGAGGGGGGAACAATTAATAGGAACACAAGAGGCAGGTTGTGCCAAAGCACCTGTTTACGACACTATAGGAGTTCGTGAGATACATGTATAGGAAGGCTTCCGATAGCAATGGGCCAAATGTAGGAAAATAGGCCTAGCCCAAAATGGCATCCTAGTCAGCATTGACAAGTTGGCCCATAGGACCTGTTTCCATGCTGTATTGGATTATAAATCTACGGCGACAGAGTTACACCATAATGGTGTAGCCATTGAGAGCTTTTTGTATTATGCATGAAGCTCTTCAGAGAGAGTATGGTGAATTATCCTCCATGGAGGGTGGGAGAGGTGAAATCAGTGGAGACAAAGAAGCGGAATATTGATTTTTCAAAGATTGGGGATTTGAGAGCTACGAGCAGTACACACAGGAAAGGAATTGAGGTCTGCGGGAGATTAAACATGATCATATGAAGGAGAAAGATAAGCTACTCCTGCCTTTTTGGTGTTTTTATATGAAAGGATAGAGTGGCTTGTTGATTCCAGAGCAAAGGTTATCAGTCTATTGTAGACAGGACTGGAGGATTTAAAATCAGTTAAAGTGGATGATGATATCTCACTGGGAACCAAGGCCAGAGGGAACACATACACTCTCCCAGTCCCAGCTCCCTCTCATCTCAGCTTTGCTTGCATCTGTTGCTCAATGTTCCCTGTGGTTCTTGACCAGATGTTGTCTGTCTCTGACACGGCGAGTCTCAGCCCGTGAGCTTTCTGTAACAAATGCAACATCAGTCAAAGACATGATTGGGCAACTAGATCTAAATGCCAGAACTTTATTGGATGTTGGAATCAAATAGACATATTGTTCTAGAATCTGGAGTACAGCAACAGGCATTTCAGCCCAACTCATCCATTGTGACCAAGTTGCCTGATCTAGCTGGTCACACTTGCATGCACCGGCCCAATACTCCTCCAAATCTTTCCACTCCGTGTCCACATCCAAATAGGTTTTCAATGTTGTAATCGTACTCACCTCTGCAATGTTCCTCTGGCAACTTGTTCCCTCAAAAGCTCTTTAAATT
Source organism: Rhinoraja longicauda (assembly GCF_053455715.1). Lineage (NCBI taxonomy): Eukaryota > Metazoa > Chordata > Chondrichthyes > Rajiformes > Arhynchobatidae > Rhinoraja > Rhinoraja longicauda. The sequence continues at coordinate 85,888 of NW_027601473.1, forward strand.
TTCCCCTCTCACATTAAACAATGCTCCCAAGTTTCATACACTCCTTGCCTGGGGAAAAGCCTGTGCAGTTCACCTTATCGATGCCTCTTCTGATTTAATAAACCGGTACAAGATCACCTCTTGGATCCAACTCTCCACAGAAAACAGTCACCGCCAATCCATATTCCACAAACCCTCATCTCATAACATCTCATTAATCTATTTCTACCTTTTCCAGTTTACCGACACCCTTCCCTTAGAAGGGCAAGCAGAACTGAACATTTCTCCAGGTGTGGTCTCCCCAATGTCGTACATTAGAATAAGATTTCTTGGAGCAGAGCAGACCCAGATCACCTCAGGCAGTGCAGCATCTCCTGGAGCTTTACTAGGCAAGGAGTATACCGTGAATGACCCAGAGCTGGACATAGAAAGAGCCCATTCACACTCAATGTGGACCTATTGGGTTGTCCGTGCTCCCTCCACCGCCCCAGACTCATATAAGATCCCCCGTTCTGTCTTCCCCTCCCCAGTTCCAAACACACTCCAATTTAATATATTCCTTTATTTGTCCCACACCGGGGAAATTTACAATTCACCTTCCTCATGCACTCCTTCCCATCCATCCTCCCCATGCCCTCTCCCCGTCAACTTCCCCATGGTGCCCCTTCCCAGTACTCTTCCCCCACCACACTCCCCGTGCACCACCATACCCCCCGCCCCCTTCCCCATCGAATCTGCCCATGCCCATCCACCATCCCCTCCACCATCTACTCTCCCCATGCCTTCCTCACCGACTCCCGTCCACCTCTCCCCACTGCACTTCCCCTCCCCAACTGCCCTTCCTCATACTCGTCTCCAATGCCCCCTCACCATATACCTTCCCCACTGCCCCCTCCCCTCACTGCCGACCCTCCCCTGTACCCCTCTCCCCATCTATCCCATGCACCCCACCCTCCCCGTGCCCTCCTTCCATCTCCCCCTTCCACTCTCCGCCTCCCCTGTCCATCCACCGTCTACCCTCCTGCCCGGGCCCCGCAACCCCGTCTCCCCCACACCCCGCGCTCCCTCTGTCTCCCCCACAGCCCGCGCTCCCTCTGTCTCCCCCACACCCGCGCTCCCTCTGTCCCCCCCCACACCCCGCGCTCCCTCTGTCTCCCCAACACACCGCGCTCCCTCTGTCTCCCCCGCGCCCCACGCTCCCTCTGTCTCCCCCACACCCCGCGCTCCCTCTGTCTCACCCACACCCCGCGCTCCCTCTGACTCCTCCTTGTGCGGCGGCGACGCTCCCTCCCTCGGGCGCTCCCTCCCTCGGGCGCTCCCTCCCTCGGGCGCTCCCTCCCTCGGGCGCTCCCTCCCTCGGGCGCTCCCTCCCTCGGCGACCTTTAAACCCAAAGGTACTAGAGGAACAAGTTGGACCACTCCGCAGAAATCGTCTCCACTGAAGTGAAGTTCGCAATAGTGACGTTACGTCCGCCATTTTAGTAAGCAAACCCGCCGTTCAGGCTGCCTCTCGCAGTGTAATCAGTGTTTTGGGGAGCAGTATGTGTGATAATATTATTAAAATGTAGAATACGTCTCATCTATCATTTCACAGACTTTTGTTATTTTTCTTTTTAAAGGTTTCTGCAGGTTTCTGCCTACTAAAATGGCGCCATGACATTCTACGGTTCTCGGGGTCGAGTGGTCCATCTTGTTCCTCTAGTATCTTTGGTTAAACCGTCTTCCGCGCGTGGCCAACTGACCCATGACGTCAACGCGGGAACAGCAGAGGCTGGTCATCGATTGCTCGGTACAAACGTCAATCAAGGAGGGGCGGGGCGAGAGAGTCTCCGCCCTCGGGGCAGGGCGAGAGTGAGGAGAGGCCAAAGATAACAGAGCGGAGCGAGGTGGACCACTCCGTCGGAATCGTTGCTTCTGAAGTGTGTTACGCAACGGAGCGGAACGTCCGCCATTTTAGTAAGCAGAAGTATTAACAGTAATAAAACAAAAGAAGAAGCATATCAATTAGCCAGAAAAAGTATCATACCAGAGGACTGGGAGAAATTCAGAGTCCAGCAGAGGAGGACAAAGAGCTTAATTAGGAAAGGGAAAATAGATTATGAGAGAAAACTGGCAGGAACATAAAAACTGACTGCAAAAGCTTTTATAGATATGTGAAGAGAAAAAGACTAGTTAAGACAAATGTAGGTCCTTTGCAGTAGGAAACAGGTGCGTTGATCATAGGGAACAAGGAGACGGCAGACCAATTGAACAACTACTTTGGTTCTGTCTTCACTAGGGAAAACATAAACAATCTGCCGGAAATAGCAGGGGACCGGGGGTCTAACGAGATGGAGGAACTGAGGGTAATCCAGGTTAGTCAGGAAGTGGTGTTAGGTGAATTAAATGGATTAAAGGCCGATAAATCCCCAGGGCCAGATAGGCTGCATCCCAGATGCATTAGTGATAATTTTTCAAAACTCTTTAGATTCTGGAGTAGTTCCTGAGGATTGGAGGATAGCTAATGTAATCCCACTTTTTAAAAAGGGAGGGAGAGAGAAAACGGGGAATTATAGACCAGTTAGCCTAACATCGATAGTGGGGAAAATGCTAGAGTCAGTTATTAAAGATGTGATAGCATCACATTTGGAAAGTGGTGAAATCATCGGACAAAGTCAGCATGGATTTATGAAAGGCAAATCTTGTCTGACGAATCTTATAGAATTTTTCGAGGATGTAACTAGTAGAGTGGATAAGGGAGAACCAGTCGATGTGTTATATCTGGACTTCCAGAAGGCCTTCGACAATGTCCCACATAGGAGATTGGTGTACAAACTTAAAGCACACGGTATTGCGTGTTCAGTGTTGAGGTGGATAGAGAATTGGTTGGCGGACAGGAAGCAAAGAGTAGGAATAAACAGGTCCTTTTCGGAATGGCAGGCAGTGACTAGTGGGGTACCTCAAGGCTCAGTGCTGGGACCCCAGTTATTTACAATATATATTAATGATTTGGACGAGGGAATTGAATGCAACATCTCTAAGTTTACGGATGACACGAAGCTGGGTTGCAGTGTTAGCTGCGAGGATGATGCTAGGAGGCTGCAGAGTGAATTGGATAGATTAGGAGAGTGGGCAAATGCATGGCAGATGCAATATAATGTGGATAAATGTGAGATTATCCACTTTGGCGGCAAGAACAATAAAGCAGAGTATTACCTGAATGGTGGCCAATTAGGAAAAGAGGAGATGCAACGTGACCTGGGTGTCATGGTGCACCAGTCATTGAAAGCAAGCGTGCAGGTGCAGCAGGCAGTGAAGAAAGTGAATGGTATGTTAGCATTCATAGCACGAGGATTTTAGTATAGGAGCAGGGAGGTTCTGCTGCAGTTGTACAGGGCCTTGGTGAGACCGCACCTGGAGTGTTGTGTACAGTTTTGGTCTCCTAATCTGAGGAAAGACATTCTAGCCTTAGAGGGAGTACAGAGAAGGTTCACCAGATTGATCCCTGGGATGGCAGGACTTTCATATGAGAAAGACTGGATAGACTAGGCTTAAACTCGCTGGAATTTAGAAAACTGAGGGGGGATCTTATTGAAACATACAAAATTCTTAAGGGGTTGGAGAGGCTAGATGCGGGAAGATTGTTCCCGATGTTGGGGAAGTCCAGAACCAGGGGTCACAGCTTAAGGATAAGGGGAAGTCTTTTAGGACCGAGATGAGAAAACATTTCTTCACACAGAGAGTGGTGAGTCTGTGGAATTCTCTGCCACAGAAGGTAGTTGAGGCCAGTTCATTGGCTATATTTAAGAGGGAGTTAGATGTGGCCCTTGTGGCTAAAGGGACCAGGGGGTATGGAGAGAAGGCAGGTACAACTTACTGAGCTGGGTGATCAGCCATGATCATATTGAATGGCGGTGCAGGCTCGAAGGTCCGAATGGCCTACTCCTGCACCTATTTTCTATGTTTCTATGTTTCTAAAGCCGCCGCCCGTTCTACCTCTCGCAGTGTAATCAGTGTTGTGGGGGAACAGTATGTGTGATGATACCATTAAAATGCAGAATATATCTCGTCTATTAATTCACATTTTTTTGTTATTTTTCTTTTTAAATGATTTCCCCCTGGTTAGTTTCTCTGATTTTATTCTTTCTGACTATTTCTGCCTATTTCCCACCGATCCTTCCTCCCCAGCCCCCTATTTTGTGCAGTTTCCCTTGTATTGCTCTAACACACTCTCTGCACAAATAACCATATAATAACCATATAACAATTACAGCACGGAAACAGGCCCGTTCGGCCCTACCAGTCCACGCCGACCACTTTCTCTGACTTAGACTCATCTACCTGCTCTCAGACCATAACCCTCCAATCCCCTCCCATCCATATACCTATCCAATTTACTCTTAAATAATAAAATCGAGCCTGCCTCCACCACTTCCACCGGAAGCTCATTCCACACAGCCACCACCCTCTGAGTAAAGAAGTTACCCCTCATGTTACCCCTAATCTTTTGTCCCTTAATTCTGAAGTTATGTCCCCTTGTTGGAATCTTCCCCACTCTCAAAGGGAAAAGCCTACCCACGTCAACTCTGTCCATCCCTCTTAAAATTTTAAAAACCTCTAATAAGTCCCCCCTCAACCTTCTACGCTCCAAAGAATAAAGACCCAACCTGTTCAACCTCTCTCTGTAGCTTAAGTGCTGAAACCCAGGCAACATTCTAGTAAATCTCCTCTGTACCCTCTCCATTTTGTCGACATCCTTCCTATAATTTGGCGACCAGAACTGCACACCATACTCCAGATTCGGCCTCACCAATGCCCTGTACAATTTCAACATTACATCCCAACTTCTATATTCGATGCTCTGATTTATAAAGGCAAGCATACCAAACGCCTTCTTCACCACCCTATCCACATGAGATTCCACCTTCAGGGAACAATGCACAGTTATTCCCAGATCCCTCTGTTCCACAGCATTCCTCAATTCCCTACCATTTACTCTGTACGTCCTATTTTGATTTGTCCTACCAAAATGCAGCACCTCACACTTATCAGCATTAAACTCCATCTGCCATCTTTCAGCCCACCCTTCCAAAAGGCCCAAGTCTCTCTGTAGACTTTGAAAATCTACTTCATTATTAACTACACCACCTATCTTAGTATCATCTGCATACTTACTAATCCAATTTGCCAATTATATATAGTTTGTGGGTGAGAGGCAAGATAGAGATAAATAGATCTCAAAGTTCCTTCTCATGGATCAGAAACAACTTTGATTTAAAGCAACACTCTATTTCTCTCTTCATCTTATTTTTCACATGATGTACATAAACTATAAAGACAATTTGACCTATGGTTTATGTATATGCATATATGTGTAAATATATGCATACACATATATATATATATATATATATATATATATATATATATATATATATATATATATATATATATATATATATATATAATTTCTTTCTTATGATTTCCTCTATATATATATATATATAATCAGTCATGCACACACCTTTCGGAACATGGTTCTCCCTATCATGATCACTGTTCTCCCACATACATTTCATTTGGGCCTACCCATACACATTAACAATCAGTGACATCAAACTTATTTCCAGAAATCCTAATATTGTGAATAAAATAACAATGAACCCATGTCAAGATATTATTTTCATTCTTTTCCTTCTATATTAGTGTAATGCAATGTGATGAATACATACCTACACTGATACAGAAGTGCTAGCTTTAGACAGGAATAATGGACAGTGCATTCAGAAATATTGAGACCCCTTCACCTTTTCCACATTTTGCTACATTACAGCCTTGTTTTAAAATGGATTCAATTCGTTTTTTTAATAGAAACATAGAAAATAGGTGCAGGAGGAGGCCATTCGACCCTTCTAACAAGCACCGCCATTCATTGTGATCATCCACAATCAGTAACCTGTGCCCAACCTCTCCCCATATCCCTTGATTCCACGAGAACGATCTAACTCTCTCTTAAATTCATCCAGTGATTTGGCCTCCACTGCCCTCTGTGGCAGAGAATTCCTCAAATTCACAACTGTCAGGGTGAAAAAGTTCCTTCTCACCGTTTTAAATGGCCTCCCCTTTATTCTAAGACTGTGGCCCATGGTTCTAGATTCCCCCAACATTGGGAACATTTTTCCTGCATCTAGCTTGTACAGTCCTTTTACAATTTTACAATTTTATATGTCTCTACAAGATCCCCATCCTTCTAAACTCCCAGAGAGTACAAGCCTAGTCTTTTCAAACGTTCCTCATGTGACAGTCCCGCCATCCCAGGAATCGATCACGTGAACCTACACTGCACTGCCTCAATTACAAGGATGTCCTTCCTCAAATTATGTACACAAATTATGTCCCCCAAAACTGTACACAATACTCCAGATGTGGTCTTACCAAGGCCATATACAAGTGCAGAAGAACCTTTTTACTCCTGTACTGAAATCCTCTCGTTATGAAGGCCAACATGCCATTAGCTTTCTTCACTGCGTGCTGTACCTGCATGCCAACTTTCAGTGACTGGTGTACAAGATCACCCAGGTCATCAATGTTCACATTATACCCCATAGGTATGTAGGTTAATTGGCTGGGTAAATGTAAAAATTGTCCCTAGTGGGTGTAGGATAGTGTTAATGTACGGGGATCGTTGGGCGGCACGGACTTGGTGGGCCGAAAAGGCCTGTTTCCGGCTGTATATATATGATATGATATGATATGATAATAAAAAAACGAAGACTTCTCACATTCTTCTCTGCAGATCCTCTCAAGCTCTGTCAGGTTGGACAGGGAGCGTCGATGCACAACTATTTTCAGGTCCCTCCAGAGAAGTTCGATCGGATTCAAGTCCGGGCTCTGGCTGGGCCACTCAAGGACATTCACAGACTTGTCACACAGCCATTCCTGCATTGTTTTGGCTGTGTGCTTAGGGTCGTTCCTTTGTTCATCTTTCCCTCGATCCTGACTAGTCTCCCAGTTCCTGCCACTGAGAAACATCCCCACAGCATGATGCTGCCTCCACCATGCTTCACAGTAGGTATGGTATTGGCCAGGTGATGAGCGGTGCCGCTTGGCATTCAGGCCAAAGAGTTCAATCTTGGTTTCATTAGACCAGAGAATCTTGTTTCTCATGATCTGAGAGACCTTTAAGTTCCTTTTGGCAAACTCCAAGCGGGCTGTCATGTGCCTTTTACTGAGGAATGGCTTCCATCTGGCCACGCTACCATAAAGGCTGGATTAGTGGAGTGCTGCAGATATAGTTGTCCTTCTGGAAGGTTCTTCCTTCTTCACAGAGAAACCCTGGAGCTCTGTCAGAGTGACCATCGGGTTCTTGATCACCTCCCTGACCAAGGCCCTTCTGCCCCTATTACTCAGTTTGGCTGGGTGGCCAGCTCTATGAAAAGTCCTGGTGGTTCCAAATTTTTTCCATGTAAGAATGAGGGAGGCCACTGCACTCTATAGGACCTGCCATGCTGTGGAAATTGTTTTATAACCTTCCCCAGATCTGTGTCTCGACACAATCCTGTCACGGAGGTCTATGGACAATTCCTTCGTCTTCATGGCTTGGTTTTTGCTCGGACATCCAGTCAACTGTGGGACCTTATTTAGACAGGTGTACCTTTCCAAATCATTTCCAATCAATTTAGTTTACCATTGGTGGACTCCAATCAAGTTGTAGAAACATCTCAAGGATAATCAATGGAAACAGGATGAACATAAACTCAATTTTGAGTCTCATAGCAAAGGGTCTGAATACTTATGTAAATGTGATATTTCGGTTATTTATTTTTAATTACTTTGCAAAGATTTCTAAACACCTGTTATCACTTTTTTATTATGGGGTATTGTGTGTAGATTGATGATTAAAAAAATGATTTAATCCATTTTAAAATAAGGCTGTAACCTAGCAAAATGTGGAAAAAGTGAAGAAGTCTGAATACTTTCTGAATGCACTGTACATTGCTACCATAGTTTAGTTTTGAATTTAACATATAATTGAGGGGGTTGGTGCAATAATAACCCTCACTTTTGTGAAAAATGAGTTACATGCATTAACACGATCCTTATCCACCACCCTGCAACCTGTAAAATTTTCATATCTAAATTCAACCGATAAGTTGGTCAAATAACATAGGCACCTTGTTTAAATGTGAATATCTCATAACGATGCATTTGTGGGTTAGCAGTATATTGCACCAACACCCTCAATTTTAAATCATTCAAAAATGAACTTCATAAACATGGATAACACTTCTTATTTCTGTCATTCATGGTAAGATTTGCATCATTTTGTATGCGAGATATGCAGGGTTGCAGTGTTTCACAGCGAGAATATGCAAACTCCAGCCAGACGGTAGCCAAGATCAGGATCTACCACTGCGCCACTATGCCACCCTAAAACCAAAATCACAGCAAGTGCATATTCCATCTCCCTGGGGGGGGGGGGGGGGGGGAGGAGGGTTAGAGAGAGACAGCGTTGAAACGTACCGAGAAGTGAATGGCCTTGACAGGGCGGATGTGGAGAGGATGTTGCCACTTGTGGGAGAGTCTAAGATCAGAGGCCACAGCCTCAGAATAAAAGGTCATGCATTCCTCTCCATCTATCCTCCTCAATGCCCACGCCCCGTTTACACTTCCCCATATCCCTCCCCCGAGTAATCTTTCCCTTCCCCGTGCCCAAATTCCCAGGGTACATTCCTGGTGCCCTTCCACCATACACCCTTCTCCACCTACTCTCCCCTTGCCCTTCCACCATTCCCCCTTCCCCATCTACTCTTCCCTTGCCCTTCCACCATGCGCCCCTCCCCATCTACTCTCCCCATGCCTTTCCTCCCCAACTCCCCTCCACCTTCTCTCACCGATTACACTTCCCCTCCCCAAGTCCCCTTCCCCATACTCCTCTCTCCTATGCCCCTCACCTAACCTATACCTAACCCAATGCCCCCTTCCCTCACTGTCTACCCCCCTGCATCAATCTCCCCATCTATCTGGTACCCGACCCTTCCTGTGCCAACCTACCATCTCCCCCTTACCCTCGCTGCCTCCCCCTCACCTCCTCCCCATTCCATCTACCATCTATCCTCCAGCCACTACCCCTCAACCACTTTTTTGCTATATTGTGTATAGAACTTTCTGGTGAATTATCGACACACACTCTTGAAAACTTTCTCTTTTACCATGACAATAATACATGCCAGCTAGAGAGTCAAGAGTGTTTCATTGCCATATGCCCCGAAACAGAAGAATGAAAATTCACCCATTCATTCTCTCCAGAGATGCTGCCTGTCCCGCTGGGATAAGCCAGCATTTTGTGTCTATCTTCAGTTTAAAACAACATTTGCACTGTAACACTGATACACACCACACCTCCCACTGTAACACTGATACACCCCTCACTGTAACACTGATACACCCCACACCCTCACTGTGACACTGATACACCCCACACCATCACTGTAACACTGATACACCCCACACTGTAACACTGATACACCCCACACCCTCACTGTAACACTGATACACCCCACACCCCTCACTTTAACACTGATACACCCCATCCCCTCATTCTAACACTGATACAACCCACACCATCACTGTAACACTGATACACCCCCACACCCTCACTGTAACACTGATACACCCCACACCCTCACTGTAACACTGATACACCCCACACCATCACTGTTACACTGATACACCCCACACCATCACTGTAACACTGATACACCCCACACCCCTCACTGTAACACTGATACACCCCACACCCTCACTGTAACACTGATACACCCCACACTGTAAGACTCTTGTATCAGTAACACATATTTTCTCTGTTGTTCTGCTCTGGGTTATTTCCCTGTTGAGTGTCGGCTGTTTCCTGGCAACTGGAACCTATTTTTCTACATTTCCGGTGGTTGGGTGTTGTGATCGAGGCTGCAGCCTCTCACCAGTTTCCTGGTTTATCTCAGCGGTGGAGTGTCGTCCTCAGTTGTTGTGTTACGGAGACCTGGCCACCCATGACCCTGTCCCTGAACCTGACCCTTGGCATCATCCTGACCCTGACCCTTCCTGCACCCTGACCCTGACTCCTCCCAAACCCCCTCCTGTCCCACATCCTGACCCTTCCTCACTCCTGACCCTGTGACCCTGACCATGTGACCCTGACCCACCCTGCCCCTGACTGCACGCACCCGTAGTTTGCTGCTTCGCTCCGGCCTGGACTGGAGCTGATCCCGTCCCGGAGCCCCGCCATTCCCTCACCGTCCCTTCCCCGATTCGGGAGGAGCAGGGGTTCCCCTGTCGGCCATGGGGGATCAGCTGGAGCCCAGCGTTCCCTCGCCGCAACTGGAACCCGACGCGACCTTTACCCCGGGGTCAGTAGAGCACCTGACCCCGGACCCAGGAGTGGAACAGTGCGTGACCTCTGCCCCGGGCTCGGGCGTGACCCCTGTAACCCCTGCTGACCTCTCCAGACTATATCCCCCTCTCTCGCGGGGGGAGTTCTCCCCCTCTGTCCTCCCCCCGTCCTCGGGCCAGAGCCACCGGGATGAATTCTTTGCTCTGCGGGTGAGTGTGGGCTGCGCGGTGGCTGGGAGATGGGTCTGGGATACTGCTGGGGATCTGGGCATCACCTCCTGGGGTCAGCGAGGGAAGGACAGGCCTGGTCTCTCCCCCTGATGGTTGTGGTCAGAGAGAGGTCAGAGGGTTCATCTATCCGTCTGTCTCACAGTGAAGGGTCACAGTCTCCGTCTCACCTCTCTCCCTAGTGGATGGAAATCATCTCTCTCTCCATCTCTCTCTCCCTCCCTCTCTCCAACGGCCTCTATTTCTCCCTCTCTCCCCAGTGGAGGGTCACAGTTTATTCTCTCCCAGCAGAGGGTTGCAGTCTCTGTCTCTCCCCAGTGGGGGGTCACAGTCCCTGTCTCTCCCCAATGGGGGTCACAGTCTCTCTCTCTCTCCCCAGTGGGGGTCACTGTCTCTCTCTCTCCCCAGTGGACATAAACCATCTCTCTCTCACTGTGTCTCCACAGCCAGGAGTGTTGCAAACAGCGATCAGCGAGACGGGGAGAACACTGGGGGATGAAGACGGCAAAGTGCAGGGAGCCTGGCTCCTCACAGAGTGAGAGGCCACGGATCAGTGGAGCGGCGGGGGGAGATGATAGGGAGGTGCGGATAGAGGGACAGAAAGGGGAAGAGGGGAGAGAGAGGGGAACGGGGGAGAGATAGGGGAACATGGGAGAGAGAGGTGAACATGGGAGAGAGAGGGGAACTGGGGAGGGAGAGAGAGGGGAACTGGTGAGAGAGAGAGGGGAACAGGAGAGAGAGGGGAATGGGGAGAGAGGGGAACTCTGGAGGGAAAGGGGAACATGGGAGAGAGAGGGGAACTGGGGAGAGAGGGGGAACTGCGGAGAGTGAAGAATGGGGAGAGAGAGGGGAACTGGGGAGAGAGAAGGGAACTGGAGAGAGAGAGGCAATTCTACAGCTTGACTGACCCCGGACCGACAGGCGCGGATGTTGGTCAGGGGTGAGGCTGTGGGTGAGGGAGGGGGGTGTGGGTGAGGGAGGGTGGGGGTGTGGGTGTGGGTAAGGGAGGGTGGGGTGTGGGTGATGGAGGGGGCTTGTGGGTAAGGGAAGGTGTGGGTGTGGGAGGGTGAGGCTGGAGGTTACGGGAGGGTGTGGATGAGGGAGGGTGGGGGTGTGGGTGAGGGAGGGTGAGGGTGTGGGTGAGGGAGGGTGGTGGTGTGGGTGAGGGAGGGGGGCTGTGGGTGAGGGAGGGTGAGTCTGTGTCGAGAGGGTGGGGGGGGGGTGGGGAGAGGGTGGGGACGGACGTTCCCTTTGAAAAGCCCCGTTGCCAGGGAGCAGGAGTGAGTGAGTGAGAGCATCTCCCCGTCTCCTGCCCCACTCAGGGTGGACCACTGGAACCGGGAGAGTGAGAGACTGGTGCTGCTGACCCCACGAGTCCTGCTGGTGTCTCATTACGACTTTGTGGGCCTGTCCTGTCACCTGCTGCTGCGAATCCCCCTGCACTACATCGACAGCATCACTGTCGGCCCCTTCCACTTCTCCTCAACCTCCCTCAGCAGGTGAGTCAACACTGGGCGGCCATGGTGGAGCAACGCTAGATTTGCTGCCTGTGTGTGTGTGTGTCTCTCTCTCTCCCCTCTCTCTCTCCCCCTCTCTCACTCTCTCCCCCTCTCTCTCTCTCTCCCCCTCTCTCTCTCTCTCCGTCTCTCTCTCTCCCCCTCTCTCTCTCTCTCCCCTCTCTCTCCCCTCCCTCTCTCACCCAATCTCTCTCTCTCTCACTCTCTCTCACCCTCTCTCTCCCTCCCGTTCTCCCTCTCTCTCTCTCCCCCCCCCTCTCTCTCACCCTCTCTCTCTGTCTCCCTCTCTCTCTCCCCCCTCTCTCTCTCTCCTCACCTCTCTCTCTCCCACCCCCTACATATGGGTGCTGTCTGTATGGAGTTTGTACGTTCTCCTCGTCACCTGCGTGAGTTTTCTCCGGGATCTCTGGTTTCCTCCCACGCTCCAAAGACGTAGAGGTTTATAAGCTAATTGTCTTGGTATATGTGTAAAAATTGTCCCTTGTGTGTGTAGGATAGTGGTTATGTGAGGGAAGTGCTGGTTGGCGCGGGCTCGATGGGCCGAAGGGCCTCTTTCTGCACTGTATCTCTAAACAAAACGAAACACTGGGCTCCCCACACCGTCCCCTCCCCCACCCTGGGGGAACCTCACCCCCCCTCCCCCACCCTGGGGGAACCTCACCCCCCTCCCCCACCCTGGGGGAACCCTCACCCAGTGCTAACATCACCATCCATTCCCCACCCCCCCCCACTTCTGGACTCCCCTCACCCAGTCCCCCCACCCCCTAATATCCCACCCCCCACTTCTCACGCAGTCCCTGCACATCCACCCATGCACCAAACCCCTCCCCTCCACTCTCCACTCCGAGACAACTCTTACCCAGTCCCTACAGCCCCCCATATCCCGCCACCACCGCCACCCCCAACGCTCCACTCCTAGATCCCTCTCACCCAGTCCTACCCACCCCTCAATTCCCCACCTCCCACCCACTCTCCATTCCCTCTCACCCAGTCTATACACCTCCCCCCCATATCTCACCCCCCACTCCTAGACCATCCTCACCCAGCACCAAACCACCCCATATCCCTCACCCAGCCCCACTACACCCATCCTCAGCCAGCCCAGACACATCCCATATCCCACTCTCTCCCACTCCAAGCCACCCCCACTCACCCCTGCCAACTTTTACACCCCCAACTCACCCACCCCCACTCCTGCAAACCCCCATACCAGTTCACCCGGCCTCCCTTTACCCCCCTACACCTCTTCCCCACCCCCTGCACCCTCCATACCCCACACACCCTCCTTCCCACCCCCTCTCCTCAACATCCCTCAGCCCCTCCAACACCTACACCCCCATATCACACCCCCACTGCGAGACACCCCGACACACCCTCCCTCCCATCCCCCCACCCCCACCCACACGCCCTCACCCACACCCCTCACCCACAACCCCTCACCCACCTCCCCTCACCCACACACTCCCTCACCCACCCACCCCCTCACCCACAACCCCCACACACCCACCACCCTCACCCACAACCCACACCCCCTCACCCACACTCCCCTCACCGACACCCCCTCATCCACACCCCCTCACCCACATCCCCTCACCCACACACCCTCACCCCCCACCCACACTCCCCTCACCGACACCCCCTCACCCACCCCTCACCCACACACCCCCACACCCCCTCACCCCCCACCCACACGTCCCTTACTCACCCACACCCCCTCACCCACACCCCCCTCACCCACACCCCCTCACCCATACGCCCCCTCACCCAAACCCCCCACCCACACAGACTCACCAACAACCCCCTCATCCAGACCCTAAACTCACCCCCTCACCCACACCCCCCTCACCCACCTACTCTTCACCCACACATCCCCTCACCCACACAGACTTCACCCACCCCCCTCACCCACCCCCTCAACCACACACCATCACCCACCTACACCTCACCCACCTACACCTCACCCACCTACCCCTCACTCACACACACCCTCGCCCACCCCCCCTCACTCACCCATCACTCAGTCCCTGCCACAGATCAGGTTAGGGTGGGGAAGAAAGGTCTCAACCCGAAACGTCACCCATTCCTTCTCTCCCGAGATGCTGCCTGACCTGCTGAGTTACTCCAGCATTTTGTGAATAAATCGATTTGTACCAGCATCTGCAGTTATTCTCTTATAGGTTAGGGTGGGGAGTGTATGGGGACCCTTGGAGTGGGGAGGGGGTTTGGAGTATGGGGTGATCTGTGCGAGTTTGTGAGTGGGTGGGGGCTCAGTGTGGGGAGGGGGGGCGTGGAGTATGGGGGGATAGGAGTAGGAGGGGTTGAGTGGGCAGAGGCTCAGTGTGGGGAGAGGGTGGCTGAGGGGATGAATGTGGGTGTCTGAGACTTGGGGTGTGAGGGAGGGTGGGATATGGGGGTGTTTCGGACTGGGGCTGGGTTATGTTGGGTGTAGACGTGGGAGCGTATGAGTGGGGGTGTCTCGGTGTGGGGAGTGGATGAGTGGTCAGTGGGTTATGGGGGTGTCTTGGAATGTGGAAGGGGTGCGGGTTTCTAATTGTTTGTGTGTGTGTGTGGTGTGTGTGCGCGTGCGTGCAGTGTGTGTGTGTGTGAGTGTGTGTGTGTGTGGTGTGTGCATGCACGTGTGTGTGTGCGTGTGGTGTGCGAGTGTGTGTGAGTGTGTGTGGTGTGTGTGTGCGTGCGTGCAGGTGTGAGTGTGCGTGTGTGCACGTGTAGGTGTGTGTATGCGTGTGCACGTGTGAGTGTGTGCGTGCGTGCACGTGTGAGTGTGTGTGAGTGCGTGTGCGTGTGTGTGCTTGCGTGCACGTGTGTGTGTGCGTGCGTGCACGTGTGTGTGTGTCGTGTGTGCGTGCGGGCACGTGTGTGGGCGTGTGTGTGGTGTGTGCGAGTGTGTGTGAGTGTGTGTGTGGTGTGTGTGTGCGTGCGTGCACGTATGGTGTCTGTGTGTGCGTGCGTGCAGGTGTGTGTGTGTGTGTGTGTGTGGTGTGTGTGCGTGCGTGCACGTGTGTGTGCGTGTGTGCACGTGTAAGTGTGTGTATGTGTGTGAGTGTGTGGGCACGTGTGTGTGTGTGCGCACACGCGTGAGTGTGTGCGTGCGTGCACGTGTGAGTGTGTGTGTGAGTGTGTGTGTGCTTGCGTGCACGTGTGTGTGCGTGCGTGCACGTGTGTGTGTGTGTGTGTGTGTGTGTGTGCGTGTGTGTGTGTGTGTGAGTGTGAGCGGGTGTGAACTCACCGCCCTGTCCTTTGAGCCCAGGCGCTGTGGGCTGGGGCTGCGGCTGGGATGGGACAAACTGGGGGAGCCGTCGTTCCGTTCCCGCTGGAACCCCTTGGCTCAGGATCTGCCATCCGTCATCCTGATAGAACACCCCGGGGTAGAGAGCGGGCACATGTCACCCCCCTGCACGGTGAGTGGGGAGACTGGGAGGGGGGGGGGCGAGACGCTGGGGGGGGGGGGGGTGGTACGGGAGACTGTGGTGGGAGGCACTGGTGGGGAAACTGTGGGGTGATGGGAGACCGTGGGGGGGGGAGAGACTGTGGGGGTGAGGGGAGACTGGGGAGGAGACTGTGGGGGTGACACTGGGGGGGGGGGAGACTGTGGGTGAGGGGAGACTGGGGAGGAGATTGTGGGGGTGACATTGGGGGGGGGGAGGAGACTGTGGGGGGAGACTAGGGAGGAGACTGTGGGGGGGGGGGGGAGACTGTGGGGGGGACATGTACCTGTGATTCTCTCTACCTGTGCCTGTGTGTGTGTGTATGTCTGTGTGAGTGTCTGTGGTCTCGCATCTCCCAGCAAGTGGGTGTGTGTGTGTGTGTGTACATGCCCCACTCCACTGTCCATGTGTATGTACATGTGTGTGCATGCATTTGTGTGTAGGTGTGGTGTACTTTGGTGTGTGCATGTACATCCCCCTCTCCAGTCTCTCTTCGTGTGTGTGTGTGTGTGTGTGTGTGTGTGTCCATGCTGCTGTCTCACTCGACCTCTCCCTGTATCTCTCCCCATGGTGCTGTCTCATTCCCCATCTCCCTGTATCTCTCCCCGTGCTCCTGTCTCACTCCCCCTCGCCCCTGTATCTCCCTGTGCTGCTGTCTCACTCCCCTCTCCCCTGTATCTCTCCCCGTGCTGCTGTCTCACTCCCCCTCTCCCCTGTATCTTTCCCCCTCTCCCCTGTCTCACTCCCCTCTCCCCTGTATCTCTCCCCGTGCTGCTGTCTCACTCCCCCTCTCCCCTGTATCTCTCCCCGTGCTGCTGTCTCATTCCCCCTC
Organism: Rhinoraja longicauda; assembly: GCF_053455715.1. NCBI lineage: Eukaryota > Metazoa > Chordata > Chondrichthyes > Rajiformes > Arhynchobatidae > Rhinoraja > Rhinoraja longicauda. The sequence continues at coordinate 102,258 of NW_027601473.1, forward strand.
TCCCCGTTTCTCTCCCCATGCTGCTGTCTCTCTCCCCCTCTCCCCTGTATCTCTCCCCGTTCTCCTGTCTCACTCCCCCTCTCTCCTGTATCTCTCCCCGTGCTGCTGTCTCACTCCATCTCTCCCCTGTATCTCTCCCCGTGCTGCTGTCTCACTCCCCCTCTCCCCTGTATCTCTCCCCATGCTGCTGTCTCACTCCCCCTCTCCCCTGTATCTCTCCCCATGCTGCTGTCTCACTCCCCCTCTCCCCTGTATCTTTCCCCCTCTCCCCTGTCTCACTCCCCCTCTCCCCTGTATCTCTCCCCGTGCTGCTGTCTCACTCCCTCTCTCCCCTGTATCTCTCCCCGTGCTGCTGTCTCACTCCCCCTCTCCCCTGTATCTTTCCCCCTCTCCCCTGTCTCACTCACCCTCTCCCCTGTATCTCTCCCCGTGCTGCTGTCTCACTCCCTCTCTCCCCTGTATCTCTCCCCGCGCTGCTGTCTCACTCCCCCTCTCTCCTGCCCACAGTTGGGGTCTTTCCGCACGGAGCTGACCCGGGGGGTGGGGATGGCCCACCGGGAGCAGCCCCTCGCCGGCCGAGCCAACGGGCCGCTGCTGCTGGAGAAACCCATCCAGATGGGGACGGTCTTGGGCCTGGTGTCTGCCCTCAGCAACTGGGCGCAGCTGGGCTACGCCAAACCTCGCCGCCTGCTCGCCTTCTAGTGGAGCCGTGAGCTGGCAGCGTGGGAGCCAGCAGCCCGCAGCCAACACCCACAAACACTGATCCAAGCCTCACCATTCCAGCGGCCACAATGGCAGAGGGGTGGCGGCAGAGACACGGAGGGGGGGGGGGGGGGAGGGAGGAAGGAAGAGCGTGTGTCGGGATCAGCAGACCACTGATAGAAACAAAATAAATACATCAAAGCCTGAAAGTTCCAGCATCAGTGATGGGAGGGGGAAGGAGGGGAGAGGGGGAAGAAGAGGGGGGAGGGGCAGGGAGGAAGGTTTTTTACGAGGATGTTACCAGGACTAGAGGGTGTGAGCGTTGAGTAGGCTGGGACTCTATTCCTTGGAGTGCTGGAGGATGTGGTGTGATCTTATTAAGGTGTACAAAATAATGAGAGGAATAGATCGGGTCGAGTCTCTTGCCCAGAGTAGGTGAATCGAGGACTAGAGGACATAGGTTTAAGATGAAGGGGAAAATATTTAATAGGAATCTGAGGGGTAACTTTTCACACAGAGGGTGGTGGGTGTATGGAACGATTTCCCAGAGGAAGTAGTTGAGGCTGGGACTATCCCAACATTTAACAATCAGTTAGCCAGGTACATCGATAGGACAGGTTTGGAGGAATACGGGCCAAACACGGGCAGGTGGGCCTAGTGGAGCTGGGACATGTCGGCCAGTGTGGGCAAGTTAGGCCGAGGGGCCTGCTTCCACTGTGACTGGTAGCCACAAAATAAATTCATCAAAGCATCATTGAAGGGAGACGGAAGGAGGTGGGAGGGGAAAGAGAGAGGGGAATGTAGGATACGGGGAGGGTGGCGTTGGGAGTGGGAGAGAGGGAGAACCCGAGAGGCAGGGTTAGCCGGGGAGAGAGGTGGCTGTGGGAGGGGGAGAGAGGGGTAGTGTGGGAGAGGAGGAGAGGGCGGGCTGGATAGAAGGAGACAGGGAAAGCGGCAGTGGTGAAGGATTGGAGTGAGATGGCAGTGTGTGAGAGGGAAAAAAAGGGGAGGACAGGAGAATGGGGTCAGAGGGGAAGGAGGGAGTCTGAGGGGAAGGAGGGAGTCTGAGGAGAGGGAGGGAGTCTGAGGGGAGGGAGGAAGTCTGAGGGGAGGGGGGTGTCTGAGGGGAGGGAGGGAGTCTGAGGGGAGGGAGGGTGTTTGAGGGGAGGGAGGGAGTCTGAGGGAAGGGAGGGAGTCTGAGGGGAGGGAGGGTGTCTGAGGGGAGGGAGGGAGTCTGAGGTGAGGGAGGGAGTCTGAGGGGAGGGAGGGAGTCTGAGGGGAGGGAGGGAGTCTGAGGGGATGGAGAGTGTCTGAGGGGAGGGAGGGAGTCTGAGGGGAGGGAGGGTGTCTGCGGGGAGGGATGGAGTCTGAAGGGAGGGAGGGAGTCTGAGGGGAGTGGGGCAGTCTGAGGGGAGGGAGGGAGTCTGAGGGGAGGGAGGGAGTCTGAGGGAAGGAGGGAATCTGAGGGGAGGGAGGGAGTCTGAGGGGAGGGATGGTGTCTGAGGGTAGGGAGGGAGTCTGAGGGGAGGGAGGGAGTCTGAGGGGAGGGAGAGAGTCTGAGGGGAGGGAGGGAGTCTGAGGGAAGGGAGGGAGTCTGAGTGGAGGGAGGGTGTCTGAGGGGAGGGAGGGAGTCTGAGGGGGGGTGGAGTCTGAGGGGATGGGGGGCTCAGGGCGTCAGCACACCTGAAGGTTGCTGCACAATCAGTTCCTGCCTCACATTTATTGCTCAGCACAAATGACCAAAGTTGGTCACCTATTTACCTCTTGCCACCGTCGAGATTGGAGTGATATTTCCAAACGTGGTGACTGTAGAAATGCCAGCTTAGATTTAACGTATCCCTGCTACCTCTGAGAGCTCGTTCCGTACGCGCATCGCCCTCTGAATGTAAAGTCTTCCCATCAGGTTGCTTGTAAATCTTGTCCCTCTCACCTGAAACCGTGACCTCTGTTTTTTGATTCCCCGTCCTGGGTAAAAGACTCTGTGCATTCATCCGATCTGCCACTACACGCCTTTATAAGCACCACTCAGCTTACTGCTCTCCAAGGAATAAAGTCCTCATCTCTCCCCATATCTGGGCCCATATAAGGAAATACACAGACAAGGTCATAGGGTTATAAGTGATACGAGTTAAATTAGGCCATTCGGCCCATCCATTCTACTCCGTCATTCCATCGTGGCTGATCTATCTCTCCCTGTCAACCCCATTCTCCTGGCTTCTCCCCGGAACCTCTGACACCCGTACTAATCAAAAATCTGCCTGAATAATAACATCTCTGCCTTAATAATATCCACTGACGGCCTCCACAGCATTCTGTGGAAGAGTTTCACAGATTCATCACCGGTGAAGGAGAAAATAAATTTCTCCTTATCTCCTTCCAAAAGGAATGTTCTTAATTCTGAGGCTATGACCTCTAATGGTAGAACCGAGCACTAGTGGAAACATCCTCTCCACATCCATCCAAGCCTTTCACTATACTTTATGTTTCAAGAAGTCGTCGTCGTCCCCTCCCCCATTCTACCATACTCCAGAGAGCACAGGTCCAGTGCAGACATACGTTGGTCAAAGGTTAACCTACTCATTCCTGGGATCATTCTTGTAAACCTCCTCTGGAACCTCTCCAGAGCCAGCATTTCCTTCCTCATATATGGTGCCCAAAATTGCTCACAATATTCCCAAATGCTGCCTTCCAAATGCCTAATAGAGCCTCAGCATTTCATCCCTGTTTTTGTATTTCAGGCCTCTTGAAATAAATGCCAGCATTGAGCTTCTTTACCACCGATTTGACTTGCAGATTAACTTTTTGGGAATCTTGCACAAGCACTCCCAACTCTATTTTCATCTCTGATTTCTGGATTCTCTCCCCATGTAGCAAATAGTCCACGCCTTGTTCCTACGACCAAAATGCATGACGCCACACTTTGCTACAATGGGGGTTAACCACAAATGAACTGTTGGACAAATGTGAGGAAAAAGTGAGGAGTGGGCACAGGAGAGAGAACACAATAAAACACCTGGTATCATATCGCAGACCCTATCACTGGCCGGACATCTGCAATACAGGAGTCTCAGATGACATCCGTCTAGGGAGAAAAAAAGTAATGTCAGAAGTAAATCATCTTATCAAAGTTCGTTCCATATACCCAGCACCCTCTTTGTGTCAAGCCTTCCCTTCAGGTTCCTTCTAAATCTTGCCGCTCTCACCTTAAACCGGAGGTGTTATTTTTGATTCTTCATCCTGGGTAAACGACTCTGCAATCATCCTATCTATTCGTCTCATGATTTTACACACCTTCATATCATCACCCCTCAGCTTCCTTCACTCCAGGAAATAAAGTCCTCACCTCTTCCAACAGCTCGGACACATAAGAAAAGAGTAACACACTCCGGCTGTAACTACTGACGATGATACCACATGTGGAGAAAGGTGCAGAGACTGAACCCAGAGTCATAGTCGTATAGCAGAGAAACTGGCCCAGCAACTCTCTGTGTCAATGCTATCCAAATACTGAATCACATTTACGAGCACTTGGTCCACAGTGTATTATGCCTTGGCCCTCTCTCTTTCAAAGAAGGCGATCCTTATCTTTGAAGCGATGTAGAGTCAGAAGTCGAGATTCAGCCTTCCATCAAGTGGCTTTGAAACGACCAACAATTGACCAGATCCTCTCCTCTGTGCAGTTGGGAAGAACAACAAGTGAATCGTTGATATATGGGAATTTGCAAGGATAGACATGCAAAGCATTAAACAACGGGTATGTGGATGATTACGTTCGGATCAGAAGAGCAGAATGAGAATCCACCTCGGAGTGACTAAATGTGATGTTCTTTACACTCGCAGATATACCTGAATCTCGAGTACCGTCCACCCCAGAAAACGGTGGTGCGCATTCATTCATTATAAACAGGGTTGGATGAAGTTCCTTGTGGACAAGAGGGAACTGAAGACTAATGTGACCAGGAATGGGAATGAACTTAACACCAGGTTCAGTTTGGTAATTGTGTGAATAAAGGTGTGAACAGGCGTGAGCTTGTCACTGTGCGTTGAAGCTGTGTGTACCTTTGTCCACAGTGGGGGGGGGGGAGGGGTATCCAGGACCCATGAATGTGCTCCACCGTCTGCTACTGCTTCCTGGGCTCTATGCCCCTGGACCACAGTCATTGATGATAGGTCACACCATTGTTTTTTTTTGGTTTAAAGATATAGCGCGGAAACAGGCCCTTCGGCCCCACCTAGTCTGCACCGACCAGCGATCCCCGCACGTTAACGCTATCCTACACACAAATCAGCTACAATGTTTACGATTATACCAAGCCGACAAACCTGTACGTCTTTGGAATGTGGGAGGAAACCGAAGATCTCGGAGAAAACCCACGCGGTCACGGGGAGAACGTATAAACTCCACACAGACAGCACCCGTGGTCAGGATGGAACACGGGTCTCTGGCGCTTCAAGCACTGTGAGGCAGCAATTCTACCGCTGCGACATAATGGCGCCCTCCATAATAAGTCTTAACATCGGCGCCCTGCAAGGATGATCTCTCGGTCCCCTACGATAATCCCTTTGCACTCTCTCTGATTTCGTCCGCAGGTTTGCTGTCGACACCACTGTGATGGGTCGGCTCTGGAAAAATGATGAGGCGGTGTTCAGGAAAGAGACAGTGAACTTTACTGACATTGTGTGTCACAACAATAACCTACCACCTAATGTCATCAAGACGAATGGAGTAGTTATTAAACTCCGGTAGCATGGCGGAGTGCATGCGTAAATCAGGATCAATGGTGCAGAAGTGGAAATAGTTGATCCATCCTTCCGGGTCATCAGCTTCTCCTCCCTCCCTCCCCTTCACCTTCCGCTCCTCCCTCCCTACCCATCACCCTCCCCTCCCCGTCACCCTCTTCTCCTGCCACCCTCCCCTTCACCCTCCTCTCTTCCCTCCCAATCCTTCACCCTCCCCTCCCCGGCACCCTCCTCTCCACCCTACATCCCTCCCTCCCTCTTCCCCTTCTTCCCCCCTCCCTCCCACATTCCCCTCTCCCTCCCTCCATCCCTCCCGCCCTCCCTCCCTCCCTCCATCCCACATTCCCCTGTCCATCTCTCCCTCCCTCCCTCCCTCTTCCACCCCTCCGTCTTCCTCCCCCTGGGTGATCCTCCTGCCTTCCTACCCTCCAATCCCCCCCACTCCCTCCCTTCATGTGAGCCTCCTCCTCCCTCTCTGCTCCCTATTCCATCCCAGTGAGTGTCTGAGATACAGAACGGTGCGGAGGGAGATTCACTCTGTATATGTGTGTGTGCGTACATGTGTGTGCGTGTGCATGCGTATGCGTGTAACACTGAGTTCATTCGTTTGAAGGAACAAGCAACATCCCCCCCACCCCCTTTCGCATCAAGGAATGACAACTGAATGTAACGATAAATACTTTTATTACTGTTAACAATGCAAGTTACCAGTATTATTATTAACACTATACAAAAAGAAAGCAAACAATTAATACATATTAGCAGCTAAACTGAAAGATGTTTGTATTCTCAGTTTCTCCATTGCCAAGCTTATCTGGTGTTTATAGATCGAAGTGATGGAGCCGGGTCTCCAAGTACTGAAACCAATTGCAATGGATTGCAACCGGATAATTTGTTTTACAGTTTCTTTAAGCACGGGTGTCTGTTTTGGAGTGGGGCGGTGGAAGATGGCAGGTTTCCTCTTTGTGTATTCAAGCGTGGTGGAGCTGTCATCTACTGGCCTTGGAACTGGAGCGCTCTCGATGCTGCTCTCCCCGATAGTTGTTGCGTCTGTGTCGGGCACAGTCCCTGCTAGTTGCTCCACGCTGTCACCTTGCTTACCAGGCTGCAGCATTGCCTCGGCAGAATGTTCTTTCGCTTCTCTCATCTGCCTCAGTTCTGCAACAGGATAATGGACACCAAATGACAGAGAGCCTTTCTCAGGCTAATCCTCTGCCATTACCTTTGATGATCCTGCCACCTCCTGAGGCAGTTTTACCTCGTCTCCACCAGCAGTGTTTCCTCCACTCTCCAAAGCGTGGATTACTGCTGCTGGAGTGGTGTGCTGAACGTTACTTGCACCCGGTTTGTCTTTCTCATTGTCAGCGTGTGCGGTTCCTTCACCTTCACATCGGTCACCTGGTCCGCAGGCCTGAGGATTTCTGAACCCATTCATTAGGTAAGCGAACCATGAGGAAAACATCATCCGCGCTCTTTAACGACACTCAGAAGAGACGGAGCTGTGTCTGAGTGAAGGATCTTCAGCGGTTGCTGCTATTTATTGGTTGGGGAACAATTCCACTGTGATGAAGTTCCACGTCGACAATGGTCACCGTGGTGAAAACCGCAAAACAAAAGCAGTGCAACACCTGCCATCCTTTCCGTGGTCAATGGTCACAATGAGCAGATGATGCAAAACCATACAGACTGAACTCAAAAGAAAAGATCGGTTTACTGAAGTTATAATGAACATCACAAAGTGTTTCAAAAGCAACCAAAGGAACAGCAAGTTTGAAATAAATGCTGAATATTTGGAACTGTTGCTTATTTCATGTGTTCTTTATTAATAAAAAGGGACATGTAAAATCATAAATGCAGGTCATTGGGACATGTCCAGCAGGTCACCCTGCGCTAATGGATGGAGGGAATCTGAGCCAATATTGCAGGTCGATGACGTACAGGAGAAATGGCCAGTTCTGGTGCATGCAGAGAATATGAGGGACCTGATGTTGTAGAGTTGAATACTGAATCCAGCCGACTGCATCATGCTGAGACAGAAGTTGAGCAGTTCTGTTGAAGCACGGGCTTCTATATTACAGCGCACGAGGGCACAGAAGAGGTCAGAGGAGACGGGGAATTAAAATGGTGAGCAACTGGAAACACAGGGTCGCCATTGAAAATAGGTGCTCCTCAAACTGATCATTATATCTGCGCATTGTTTTCTCCAGTGTAAGGGAGGCCATATTGTTGAAGCCAAGGTATGTGGTGCAACATTCATAGTGTAATGTCCGCAGTTGTTTGGGGCTGACTCGGGTTGTGTGCAGGATGGTTCAAGGCCTTGAAGGCTGGTGGAAGAAACTCCTCTTGCACCTGGAGTTCAGAATTCTCAGTTTCTTGTACCACCGTCTCAATAATAAGAGATAAGCGAGCGTGTTCAGGGTGATGTGGGTGTTTGATGGTGGTAATTTCCCTCTTAAGGGCTCTAAACCGTTCTAATACCTGACAAGAGGCGTAAATAATATTCCAGAAGACGTATAGGCTGGTTCGATACCTGTTTGGCGCTACTTTGCCAATTTTCAATCCTATTCCTCCCTTTCTCACTCCCTCTTTAACCCCTCTTCCTCCCTTCGTGTGACCCTCCTCTCTTCCCTCCCTCCTCCACTCCCCCTCTACTTCCATCCGTCCTACACTCCCTCTTTCACCACTCCTCCTCCCTTCGTGTGACCCTCCTATCCTCCCTCACTCCTCCACTCTCCCACTCCCTCCCTCCATGTGTCCCCCCCCTCTCCTCCCTCTCTGCTCCCTATCCCATCCCCGTGAGTGTGTGAGATACAGGACTGTGCGGAGGGAGTTTCCCTCTATGCGTGTGTGGGTGTGTGTGAATGTGTGTGTGTGAATGTGTGAGTGTGTGAGTGTGTGCGCTTGTGTGTGCATGTGTGCGTGCGTGCGCGTTGTGTGCGCGTGTGTGTGCGCGTGTGAATGTGTGTGCTTGTGTGCGTGCGCTTGTTTGTGCGTGCGCGCGTGTCTGTAACACCGGGTACATTTGTTTAAAGGAACATCAACCTCCCCACTTTCACATCAAGGAATTACAATTGTATGTAGAGGTAAATATTTTTATTACTGTCAACAATACAAGTTACAACTACTACTAGTAATACTATACAATTTAAAAAAAAACTAATACATATTAGCAGCTAAGCTGAAAGATGTTTGCACTCTCAGCTTCTCCGTTGCCCAGCTTCTCTTGTGGTTATATATCGAAGTAATAGAGAGCCGGGTCTCCAGGTGCTGAATCCAATTGCATGTCATTGCAACCGGATACTTTGCTTTACAGTTCATTCGAGCACGGATGTCTGCTGTGGCGTGGGGTGGTGGAAGATGGCAGGTTTCCTTTTCGGGTACTCAATGTGTGGTGGTGCTTTCATCTATTGGCCTTGAAAGTGGAGCGCTGTCGACGCTGCTCTCCCCGATAGTTGGTGCTTCTGTGTCGGTCACTGTCCCTGCCAGTTGCTCCACGCTGTCACGTTGCTTCCTGGCCTGCAGCATTGCCTCGGCAGAACGTTCATTGGCCTCTCTCATCTGTGACAGATCTCCGTGACGTGTTACTGAGGGTTGGTCAGATGGCCTTCACAGGAGTGTCCGAGAAGAACATTGTGTTCACAGATGGAGATTTAATCGAGTACAATCTGCAGCCTTGGAACTTCTACAGAGAGAGTATTCAGACCGGAGCGTGGTGTACACCTTCCCGCACCTCACCATCCAAGAGTTTGTAGGCGCACTTGTACAATTCCTCACTCCAGGTCCCACCGATATCCCGAACTCCTCACTGAAGCCCACAGCACGGTAGACGGGCGAGTTGAGATATGTCACCTTTTGGTTGCTGGCCTCTCCTCCCCAGTGTCAGCTCGGGGCTGGAGGAGTTTATGGGTCCATTTCCTCATCAGAAAGCCAGAGGTCCCCACACATCAACATTGCCCTGCACAAACTGGGGACAATTTACACATACACCAAGCCAATTAACCTGCATACATGTACGTCTATGGCGTTTGGGAGTAGACCGAAGATCTCGGAGAAAACCCATGCGGTCACAGGGAGAACGTACAAACTCCATACAGACAGCACCTGTAGTCGGGATGGAACCGCGGGTGCTGTAAGCGCTGTACTCTACCGCTGCGCCACCGTGGTCGCATTGTATGAAACTACAAAATGTGTGATTCCAAGACACTGGCGGGTTGGGCGGGGATCGCAGGCGAGGGAGGGTCACTGACGTGGGGACCGTCAGTGCAGGTGTGGGGTGCGTCACTGGCGGCGGGGAGGGGGGGATGATACACGCAAGGGAACCGACACTGCCGGGAGAACTGTGGCTGCTCATGGACAAGGAATGGTGAATGTCACCATGAACACATGAACAAGACCTGGGCATAATCGCGGAGTAAACTCTCAACTCTCGGAGATAAGCCTCCGAATCATCCGTCTGCTCAGGTCGTTCCACTGAACGAATAGCAATTGGGGTTCGCTGATCTCGCTCTCGCTCATCGGTAACCGCTTGGCTGGAAGACGGAGAGACCTTTTCACATTCCACTGTCCGGCCGGTAACTGTGAGCACGATCGACGGTGCCGGGAGGGTTGGTAGAGACGAGCTCGGAAATTGCCCTTGTCCACCTCCGTAACCGTTCAGGGGTGGTATGGACTGCAATACGGAATGAAGGACGATGGAACTGGAGAGGGGGGGGTTGCGTTGGGCGAGAGTGGGGCGTGCTGTGCCGAGAGTCGGGGAAGATGTGGCGATGAGGGAGGAAGTCCCGTACGAAGGGGAGGTGGTGTGTGTGGGTGGGTGTGGGGGGGGGGGGGGGGTTGGGTTGGGTAGAGCAAGGAAGGTGTGGATGAAGTAGTGATCGGGATTAGGGGGGCACGGCTGGTACGGGCGAAGTGGGGGCTGGGCGAATCGGAGCCCACGGAAGAGGGGTCAGTGTGAAGGGGGCGGTCCACGTTGGGAGGGCGAGGGATTGCGGCCGAGGGGAGCCGGCCAGGGAGGGGCACCGGCAGAGAGAGCCGGGACAGGGGGTGCTGGGCCAGGGAGCATCCGAGCAAATGGGAGCTTGCGGCGAAAGGGAGCCGGTAGAAGGGGGGGAGAAGGGGGGAAAGGCAGAGGGAAAGAGTGGTAAATGGGACCGATATAGTGGGGCTGGGGGAGGGGGGAGGGGCCGGAGAGGGCGCCTGACGGAGGGGTGCAAGGTGGAAATGCCGGGCGGATTGTGGATCCGGGCAATAAGGGGCATGGCGAAGGGAGTGGCGAAGAGGGATCCCTTTAAGGGGTAGGTTGGACCATTGGGGCGGAACAGTCTGGGCGGGTAAGTCGGGTCGTGGAATGTCCCGCTCCGGGTAGCTGAGTCAGACAAGGGGCGCCGGGCGAAGTGGGAAGGGGAGTTCCCAGCGTGGGGAGCATTGGGTAAGTGGCGATGTGCGGAGATTCCTCGGGTAGGAAGCGACGGTGGCTATATTGTGATCATTGGTATCTATATTTCACACCGCGCAGATTTGAAGCGTTACTTTACTACAGTGCATTCAGAAAGTATTCAGACCACTTCACTTTTTCCACATTTTGATATGTTACAGCTTTATATTAAAATTGATTAAATTCTTTTTTTAATCATCAATGTACACATATACACCATAATAAAAACGCGACAACAGATGTTTAGAAATTTTTACAAAGTAATTCAAAATAAATAACTGAAATATCACATTTACATAAGTATTCAGACCCTTTGCTATGACACTCAAAATTGAACTTAGGTTCATCCTGTTTCCATTGATTATCCTTGAGATGTTTCTACAACTTGATTGGAGTCCACCAGTGGTAAATTAAATTGATTGGACATGATTTGGAAGGGCATACACCTGTCTATATAATGTCCCACTGTTGACAGTGCATCTCAGAGCAAAAACCAAGCCATGAAGTGGAAGCAATTGTCCGTAGACCTCCGAGACAGGGTTGTGTCGAGACACATATCTGGGGAAGGGTATAAAACAGTTTCTGCAGGATTGCAGGTCCCGAGAAACCCAGTTGTCGCCGTCATTCTTAAATGGAAGAAATTGGGGACCACCAGGACTCTTCATAGAGTTGGCCGCCCAGCCAAACTGAGCAATTGGGGGAGAATGGCCTTAGTCATGCAAGTGACCAAGAACCTGATGGTAATTCTGTCAGAGCTCCAGAGTTCCTCTGTGAAGATGGGAGAAACTTCCAGATGGACAACTATATCTGCAGCATTCCACCAACCAGGCCTTTATGGAAGAGTGGTCAGACGGTTGTCACTCCTCAGTAAAAGGCACTTGAGAGCCCGCTTGGAGTTTGTCATAAGGCACCTAAAGGACTCTCAGACCATGAGAAACAAGCTTCTCTGGTCTGATGAAACCAAGATTGAACTCTTTGGCCTGAATGCCAAGCGTCACTGCTCCTCACCTGACAAATACCATACCAACAGTGAAGCATGGTGGTGGCAGCATCAGGATGTGGGGATGTTTTTCAGCGGCAGGAACTGGAAGACCGGTCAGGATCGAGGGAAAGATGAACGGAGCAAAGTACAGAGAGATCCTTTATGAAAACCTGCTCCAGAGCGTTCTGGACCTCAGACTGGGGCGGAGTCAACGCAGGAGTGGTTTGGTGACAATGTCTTTGAGTGGCCCAGCCAGAGCATGGACTTGAACGCGATCGCATATCTCTGGCGGGACCTGAAAGTAGCTGTGCTTCGACGCTCCCCATCCAACCTGACAGAGCTTGAGAGGATCTGCTCTCAAGGGAGAAGAATTGGAGAAATTACCCAAATACAGGTGTGCCAAGCTTGTAACGTCATATCCATTAAGACGTAAGGTTGTAATCGCTCCCAAAAGTGCCTCAACAAAGTACTGAGTAAAGGATCTGAATACTTATGTGAATGTGATATTTCAGTTATTTCTTTCCAATTAATTTGCAAAAATTTCTAGGCACCTGTTTTCGCTTTATTGATTATGGGGTATTGTGTGTAGATTGATAATTAAAAAAATGAATTTAATCAATTTTTATTTAAGACTAACGTAGCAAAATGTGGAAAAGTGAAGGGGTCTGAATACTTCCTGAATGCACTGTAAATAATGGAATCAGTCACTGGGTGGACCGAGGTCGTGTCCAGTGAAGGTATAGAACTCCTCTGCTTTCTCAGAATAGAAGAATATTATTGTTCCGTTTTACCTTTAGATACACAGTACCTCAACATTTTAATGAACTGAGTAATGGGAAAGCTGATCGCAATCTTCAGTTGCTCTCTAAATTTGGTCTGAGTCACTCCGTAAATAAAGGTGTTTGCGCAGCAGCTGAGAAGCTGAACTGCATACCCCACATGCTTTGCATGATAAAGCCGGATAGACGTCTCCAGGTCTGTGTACAGACATCTCATGAGAATGAAGACCAGCGTGGTTGTCGCCCAGCAGAGAAGGAAACTCGCAGACAAGGTGAAGAGGAGAATGATGGATTGTCGCCGGGTCTCCATCTCACGATCTCGCTGCTTGCTGCCATTTCCCTGTCCCTTAAGCGCCCGGCGGCGTTTGCTCGCCACCAGGATCCGACTGACAGTCAGGGAATTGAGAGTCAAAATGAGGAAGAAATGAAGCAGCGGGTTCAACAGTACGTCCATCCAATAAAGACCCTGGAACTGTCCAGTATCACGAAGGGCGGGTTTAATACTACAATGCCAATAACCGCCATAATTAACTGCTAAATGCATGTACGAGAAATAAAAAGTTATGTTCTTTAGAAAGAAGGTGACGCAGATTGTGCCAATAATCAATCCCGCAATTTTTGGGGTGCAGTATTTTGTCTTAAACTTAGCCCAGCAAATGGCCACAAACCGATCGAAGGTGAAAGCGACCGTAAGCCACACAGACCAATCTAAAACCACTTTGCAAAAGGTAGAGTGGACAAGACAGAACGGAGCATTTCTAAGAACCATGACCAGGTTGTACAAAGATGAATCATACCAAAACAAGTACCATTTGTATGCCGCAATCATTTCGTACATCAGGACTTCGATGATCACAACCATTAGATCCGCCGCAGCCATCGACACGAGATAGCAGGTGATGCATTTGGAGAGACCGCACTTTCCTCGGCAGAGAATGACGATTGCAAGCAGATTAACTTGAGAGGAAGAAAGTAAAAGAAACAACGTGATAAATTGCAACAATCAACGCGCTTCTGAAAAACAAATTTCAGGACATTTACGCCTCGTGGACATCCATAACCTCGGCGCATCCGTACAACCAGAATGGGCATAAATGGTCTCATTTTCATAGCTCCGATGAAGTGCTTTATACCGGTCATTTTACTGTGGTCCCTCGCAGGGATTACAGCCCCCGCGCGTATTCACCAGCAACGTGTTAACAAACACCCAAACCGATGAATTGGTCGGGGAGTTATGTAGCTGTCGAGCAACAAGACGTCTTTGAAACTTCGCCTTGGTAACTAACTTTTCAAATTGTAACGGTTAGAGACGATTTCAATATAAAAGCAAATTAGATCAGATTTAAAAATAAAATATCAGGTACATTTACCCCCAACATTAAGGGTACAGCGAGAAGTTTGGATAGCGCTGCGGACATGCACAGTTTGAATTGCGTCGGTGCATTTTGAAAGCATTCGAAAGACATAGGAAGTCTTCAAATAATTCGGATGAGCGGTCGCATTGCAGCCCATGACAATAAGGGAACATGTCCGCATTTCCATGGAAATTGTGGATCAGCTCCAATGAGCTAGGCCAGAGAGTAGATACATAGAAAATAGGTGCAGGAGTCGGCCATTCGGCCCTTCGAGCCTGCACCGTCATTCAATATGATCATGGCTGATCATCGAACTCAGTATCCTGTACCTGCCTTCCCTCCATACTCCCTGTTCCATTTAGCCACAAGGGCCACATCTAACTCCCTCTTAAATATAGCCAATGAACTGGCCTCAACTACCTTCTGTGGCAGATAATTCCACAGATTTGCCACTCTCTGTGTGAAAAAAACGTTCTCATCTCGGTCCTAAAAACTTCCCCCTTATCCTTAAACTGTGACCCCTTGTTCTGGACTTCCCCAACATCGGGAACAATCTTCCTGCATCTAGCCTGTCCAACCCCTTAAGAATTTTGTAAGTCTCTATAAGATCCCCCCTCGATCTTCTGAATTCCAGCGAGTACAAGCCGAGTCTATCCAGTCTTCCTTCATATGAACGTCCTGCCATCCCATGAATCAATCTGGTGAACCTTCTCTGTACTCCCTTCTACAGTTGGTCCTTCTACAGTTGTACCGGGCCCTGGTGAGACCGCACCTGGAGTACTGTGTGCAGTTTTGGTCTCCAAATTTGAGGAAGGATATTCTTGCTATGGAGCGCGTGCAGCGTAGGTTCACTAGGTTAATTCCCGGAATGGCGGGACTGTCGTATGTTGAAAGGCTGGAGCGATTGGGCTTGTATACACTGGAATTTAGAAGGATGAGGGAGGATCTTATTGAAACATATAAGATAATTAGGGGATTGGACACATTAGAGGCAGGAAACATGTTCCAAATGTTGGGGGAGTCCAGAACAAGGGGCCACAGTTTAAGAATAAGGGGTAGGCCATTTAGAACGGCGATGAGGAAGAACTTTTTCAGTCAGAGAGTGGTGAAGGTGTGGAATTCTCTGCCTCAGAGGGCAGTGGAGGCCAGTTCGTTGGATGCTTTCAAGAGAGAGCTGGATAGAGCTCTTAAGGATAGCGGAGTGAGGGGGATGGGGAGAAGGCAGGAACGGGGTACTGATTGAGAGTGATCAGCCATGATCGCATTGAATGGCGGTGCTGGCTCGAAGGGCTGAATGGCCTACTCCTGCACCTATTGTCTATTGTCTATTGTCCCTCTATGGCAAGAATGTCTTTCCTCAGATTAGGAGACCAAAACTGTACGCAATACTCCAGGTGTACGTCCAAAGACGTACAGGTATGTAGGTTAATTGACTGGGTAAATGTAAAAAATTGTCCCTAGTGGGTGTAGGATAGTGTTAATGTGCGTGGATCGCTGGGCGGCGCGGACTTGGTGGGCCGAAAAGGCCTGTTTCCGCGCTGTATATATATGATATGATATGATATGATATGATGTACAACTGCATCAGAACCTCCCTGCTCCTATACTCAAATCCCCTCGCTATGAATGCCAACATACCATTCGCTTTCTTCACTGCCTGCTGCACCTGCATGCCTACTTTCAATGACTGGCGTACCACAACACCCAGGTCTCGTTGCATCTCACCTTTTCCTAATCGGCCACCATTCAGATAATAGTCTGCTTTCCTGTTCTTGCCACCAAAGTGGATAACCTCGCATTTATCTACATTATACTGCATCTGCCATGCATTTGCCCACTCACCTAACCTATCCAAGTCACGTTGCAGCCTCCTAGCATCCTCCTCATAGCTAACACTGCCCCCAGCTTCGTGTCATCCGCAAACTTGGAGATGTTGCATTCAATTCCCTCGTCCACAGTTCAACGCCCAGCACTGTTTTTTGTTTAAATGGTCAATTACCGAGGACAATAAACAATAGGCCATTCAGTCCTTCGAGCCAGCACCACCATTCTATGTGATCATGGGTGATCATTCACAATCAGTACCCCATTCCTGCCTTCTCTCCACACCCCCTGGCTCCGCTATCCTTAAGAGCTCTATCTAGCTCTTTCTTGAATGCATTCAGAGAATTGGCTTCCACTGCCCTCTGAGGCAGAGAATTCCACAGATTCACAACTCTCTGACTGAAAATGTTTTTCCTCGTCTCAGTTCTAAATGGCCTACCCCTTATTCTTAAACTTTGGCCCCTTGTTCTGGACTCCCCCAACATTGGGACCGTGTTTCCTGCCTCTAACGTGTCCAACCCCTTAATAATCTTATACGTTTCGATAAGATCTCCTCTCATCCTTCTAAATTCCAGTGATCATGGCTGATCATTTCCAATCAGTACCCCGTTCCTGCCTTCTCCCCACACCCCCTGACCCCGCTATCCTTAAGAGGTCTATCTAGCTCTCTCTTGCCCGGGTCTCGGCCAATCTCTGTCTGTCCATTGCCTCCACAGATACTGCCCGACTCTTTGGTTCCCTCCAGCACTTGGCATCTTTCTCAGCGGACCCGAGACTTTCTCTCTACGGAAACCCATCACCGACACGCAATCATCCGGTGACGTCGCCCCTCCGCGTCAATCTGTTTCCGACTGATTGGCCGCGAACATAACAACTGTTGCTTTAAAATCTTATCACATTCATTGGCATTAAATTTGACATTTAATTTCATGTACAACTCTATTCTGTCGTTTATTTTGTGCCATAAAATGTTTCAATTACTTATTATATTCACTGTGGTAAAACGGAACAATTATTTTTACATATTTTAAATTTATTTCTCATATACAATACAATACAATATACAACACAATATATCTTTATTGTCATTGTACAGCGGTACAACGAGATTGGGAATGCGACTTCCAATCGATGCAATAAATTAATTAGCTAATCAATAGAAATTTAGACAACCCAGAGAAACAAAATTAAAAACCGTTAAAACAGTATAAAGTGCAAATAGGTCTGTGCGACGTGACCATCCGACTAGCAGAAGATACAAAGCTGGGTGGCAGTGTGAACTGTGAGGAAGATGCTATGAGGTTGCAGGGTGACTTGGACAGGCTGTGTGAGTGGGCGGATGCTTGGCAGATGCAGTTTAATGTGGATAAGTGTGAGGTTATCGACTTTGGTGGTAAGAATAGGAAGGCAGATTATTACCTGAATGGTGTCAAGTTAGGAAAAGGGGACGTACAACGAGATCTGGGTGTCCCACTGCATCAGTCACTGAAAGGAAGCATGCAGGTACAGCAGGCAGTGAAGAAAGCCAATGGAATGTTGGCCTTCATAAAAAGAGGAGTTGAGTATAGGAGCAAAGAGGTACTTCTGCAGTTAGACAGGGCCCTAGTGAGACCGCACCTGGAGTACTGTGTGCAGTTTTGGTTACCAAATTTGAGGAAGGATATTCTTGCTATTGAGGGCGTGCAGCGTAGGTTTACTAGGTTAATTCTGCAGTTATTTTCTTATATATGGTGGGACTGTCGTATGTTGAAAGACTGGAGGGACTAGGCTTGTATACACTGGAATTTAGAAGGATGAGAGGGGATCTTATCGAAACATATAAGATTATTAAGGGGTTGGACACGTGAGAGGCAGGAGACATGTTCCCGATGTCTATTGACTCAGCAGGAGCGGTTCATAGCAGCTATGGCCCTGGGGATGAAGCTGTTCCTGAGTCTGGAGGTGCGGGCGTAGAAGGCCTTGTAGCGTCTGCCAGATGGTAGAAGTTCCAACAGACTATTGCAGGGGTGTGAGGAGTCTTTATGGATGCTGGTGGCTTTCCTGGGGAATCGTGTATTGTAGATTCCCTCCAAGGCTGGTAGCTATGTCCCGATTATCCTCTGTGCTCTGTAGACTACCCGCTAAAGAGCTCTCCTCTGTGCCTCCGTGCAGCTGAGATACCACACAGGGACGCCATGCGTTCGGACACCCTCTGTTCAGTGACATGTCACATATTCAGCGACGTTACCTGTAACAATTATTTCAAATGTTTATTCAAGATTCAAGATTCAAGATAGCTTTATTTGTCATCCAAATTGGACGAAATTCAGTCACCCACAGTCCAACAATAAAAGCATTAAATAGCTGTGATGGAAGGCCACAATGTATTTCCCTTCTCCTGCTGTCCTCTCCCGCGGTCAGGTTGTTGTGGTTGCAGGCCGCGCCGGACGGTCCGCAGCGGCCCGAGCCTAAGGCGAGTCGCAGCCGCTCCCGCAGCCTCCGAAAACGGCCGGCTCCGCCGATGATAAGTCCGATCCGGGGCGGGTGGTAACACGCTGCCGCTGTTGCTGCACGTCGGGGCGGTCATGGCTGCACGTCGGGGCGGTCATGGCTCCCGACATTGAAGCCCCCGCCCAGCAGAGAAAAATCCCGCGGCCTATTTTAGGCCGCGCCGGACGGTGAAATGTCCGCGACCCAAGCCCCGCGACCCGGGGCGGGCGAACACGCTGCCGCTGCCGGAGCTCCTGATGTCGGCATCCACGCGGCCCGAGCTTAAGGCGAGTCGCAGCCGCTCCCGCAGCCTCCGAGGACGGCCGGCTCCTCTGATGGTTAGTCCGGTCTGCGGACTCTGCGAACCGGAGCCCTGGAGGCCGCCAGCACCAGGAGTTGGGCCGATGGTAGGCCGCAGCAGGAACGGAGACCCGACCCAGAACACAAAGGTCGAGTCTCCGTTCGGAAGGGACACCTATTTACAATTTTACAGTTCCCCCCCTCCCCGCCACATACACACATAGTACACAAACACAAAAACACGACATCACAACTACAATTAAGACAAAAAAACAACAAAAACACAAAGACAAATGGACCGCAGGTAAGGCACAGCTGCTATGGCGGCGCCGCCATTTTATATACATCGACGTAACACTTAGCAAACAGTTCGAAGTATATTTATATTCCATCTTACAATGACCGACATCATACGATTTAAAACATATTGATTTTCTTACATGGGTGTCACAAAATGCTGGAGTAACTCAGCAGGTCAGGCAGCATCTCGGAGAGAGGGAATGGGTGGTACCAGCATCTGCAGTTATTTTGTTACACTATTTTCTTACATATATATATTCCTTTATTTGTCCCACACCAGGGAAATTTGCAGTGTTCGAGCAGCAAAGTGGATAGCAAGAGACATTCATTATAAATAAAAATAAAGATTAGGATAATTGTCGCCATTTACTGTGTTATTCCTTTACTGTTAATGTTGACTGGTGTGTTGACTCGTCTGCTGGGCACAGTGCTGGTTGTGCAGTCTCACAGCAGCGGGAAGCAAGGAAGGACCTCCTATATTTCTCCTTCACGCACTTGGGGTGATGGAGTCTGTCACTGAAGGAGCTACTAGGTGCGGACAGTGTCCTGCATGGGGTGGGAGTCGTTGTCCAGCAGCGATGTTAGCTTTGCCATCATCCTCCTCTCTCCCACCGCCTTCACTGAGTCGAGGGGGCAACCCAGGTCACAGGTGGCCTTCCTGACCACCTTGTCGAGTCTCTTGCCCTCCGCCGCTGAGATGCTGCTGCTCCAGCAGGCCACTCAATAGAAGATGGCTGATGTCACCACTGTATTGCAGAAGGTCCTTAGGAGTGCCCCCTGCACTCCAAAGGACCTGAGTCCTTTGTCCAGCTATTAGTTTAGATTGACTCACAAATTCACAAGCTGTGGGGGTGTGGTGAGAAGGCAGGAACGGGGTACTAATTGAGAATGATCAGCCATGATCACATTGAATGGCGGTGCTGGCTCGAAGGGCCGAATGGCATACGCCTGCCGCTATTGTCGATTGTCTATAGTAGGAGTAGAATTAGGCCATTCGGTCTTTCGAGTTTACTTCGCCATTCAATCATGGCTGCTCACTACCTCCGAAATCCCATTTTCCTGCTTTCTCCCCATAACCCTTGACAACCGTTCTAATCGAGAATGTATCTGTCTCTGCCTTAAAAATATCCACCGACTTGGCCTCCACAGCCCTCTTTGGCAATGAGTTTCACGGATTAACTACCCTCTGACGAAAGAGGTTGCTTTCTGAAAGAGCACCCTTTAACGCTGAGGGTATGAGCTCTTCCACTAGTGAGGCAGAGAATTCCACAGATTCACAACTCTCTGACTGAAAATGTTTTTCCTCGTCTCAGTTCTAAATGGCCTACTCCTTATTCTTAAACTGTGGCCCCTTGTTCTGGAGTCCCCCAACATTGGGAACATGTTTCCTGCCTCTAACGTGTCCAACCCCTTAATAATCTTATATGTTTCGATAAGATCCCCTCTCATCCTTCTAAATTCCAGTGTATACAAGCCGAGTCGCTCCAGTCCTTCAACATACGACAGTCCCGCCATTCCGGGAATTAACCTACGCTGCACGCCCTCAATAGCAAGAATATCCTTCCTCAAATTTGGAGACCAAAACTGCACACAATACTCCAGGTGTGGTCTCAACTAGGGCCCTGTACAACTGCACAAGGAGCCTTAAAAATATCCACTGACTTGGCCTCCACAGCCCTCTTTCGGAATGAGTTTCACGGATTAACTGCCCTCTGACTAAAGAGGTTGCTTTCTGAAAGAGCACCCTTTAATGCTGACGTTATGACCTCTCCCACTAGTGGAAACATCCTCTCCACATCCACGTGGACTAATCCTTTCATTATTCGGTAGGTTCAATGATGTCGCACCTCAACCTTCTAAACTCCGGCGAGTACAGACCCAATGCCGACAAACGCGCATCATATGCTAAAACCACTCACTTCTTGTAAACTTCCCCTGGGCCCTCTTCAGAGCCGGCACGTCCTTCCTCAGGAAAGAGACCCAATTATAGACAATAGACAATAGACAATAGGTGCAGGAGGAGGCCATTCGTCCCTTCGAGCCTGTACGCACCGCCATGCAATGTGATCATGGCTGATCATTCTCAATCAGTACCCCGTTCCTGCCTTCTCCCAATACCCCTGACTCCGCTATCCTTAAGAGCTCTATCTAGCTCTCTCTCTTGAATGCATTCAGAGAATTGGCCTCCACTGCCTTCTGAGGCAGAGAATTCCACAGATTCACAACTCTCTGACTGAAAAAGCTTTTCCTCATCTCAGTTCTAAATGGCCTACCCCTTATTCTTAAACTGTGGCCCCTTGTTCTGGACTTCCCCAACATTGGGAACATGTTTCCTGCCTTTAGCATGTCCAACCCCTTAATAATCTTATACGTTTCGATAAGATCCCTTCTCATCCTTCTAAATTACAAGCCGAGTCGCTCCAGTCTTTCAACATACGGCAGTCCCGACATTCCGGGAATTAACCTACGCTGCACGCCCTCAATAGCAAGAATATCCTTCCTCAAATTTGGAGACCAAAACTGCACACAGTACTCCAGGCGCGGTCTCACTGGGGCCCTGTACAACTGCAGAAGGGGCCTTAAAAATATCCACTGACTTGGCCTCCACAGCCCTCTTTGGCAATGAGTTTCACGGATTAACTACCCTCTGACTGAAGTGGTTGCTTTCTAAAAGAGCACGCTTTAATGCTGACGTTATGACCTCTCCCACTAGTGGAAACATCCTGTCCACATTCACGTGGACTAACCCTTTCATCATTCGGTAGGTTCAATGAGGTCCCGCGTCAACCTTGTAAACTCCAGCGAGTACAGACAAACGCGCATCATATGCTAACCTACTAACTTCTTCTAAACTTCCCCTGGGCCCTCTTCAGACACAGCACGTCCTTCCTCAGGTAAGAGGCCCAATTTTGTCACATTGAGTAAAGTTTTGCTCAACTTTACTCCAGCACCTGGTGTAGGAAAGTAACTGCAGATGCTGGTACAAATCGAAGGTATTCACAAAATGCTGGAGTAACTCAGCAGGTCAGGCAGCATCTTGGAGAGAAGGAATGGGTGACGTTTCGGGTCGAGAGCCTTCTTCAGACACATTTAGCAAACTGTTCGAAATATATTTATATTCCATCTTAACCCTAACCCTAACCCTAACCCTAGCAAGTGAAAAGGCGACCAGATTTGGACAAGGGTGATGAGACAGTGGGCCAGACTAAAGTGGCGGTATATGGCGAAAAGGAATCTCCAGGGGGAGATCATTAAGCGCAAGAGGGCATTTTGGCCTACTGTCCGACAAATCACAACCTAAACTATGGAGTGACACGGGCCTCATCACCCGGGCAAATCAAAACCGCAGGAGGGGCAGGCCACACAAAAGATTCAAAGAGTCAGGAGGGGGAAACCCAATCCACGGGGAAAATGGTATTACGGTACCAACCAAAATTGCGTTGACAAGAATAATTACAGGCACAGACTTATACATCCCCCAAACCGAAACAACTATAGGATAAAACCAGGCAGAGTGCAAACAGCCAGTCGGACAGGAGAGGGCAGTCACAGCATAAAGGGACATTAATACACAACTACTTGCAGAACATGATAATAGACAGGAGGCCAGAGGAACGCTGAAAACATTAACAGCAGATCAAAAAGCAGGAGGCAAGGAACACAACCAAAGAACACAAAGAAGTGGACCGACGAGACGAGACAAAGCATGGGATGACATCAGCAGTCCCAACCAAAGTGACCGGTCCCAAGACAGCATATTGGAGGAATAACCCCAGAAAGGGAAGGACTTTCAACCCACCCTTTAAAAACCCCACACCGACCAGAAGTAGTTCTCTTTCCCTGATGAAGCTACAGCGATAGCGAAACTGGAAAAGTCGTTGCCCAGCACCGTCCCCATTAGCAGACACTTCCAACAGCACGGGGTCCAGTCCCTTGAGATCATGGGTCTGGAAAGAAACGTAAATTGGTCAACCGGTCGTAGGAAGAGGGCAGAGAGGCTATGGATCAAAGCGTTACAGACGAAAGAACCCAATGGCCTGAACCTAGCATAAACTCAAACTTAGGGTGGAACCTGACTGACTCCTAAAAATCGACAGAAGGGCAAGTGAAAAGGCGAACAGATTTGGACAAGGGTGACGAGACTGTGGGCCAGACTAAAGTGGCAGTATATGGCGAAAATGAATCTCCAGGGGAGATCATTAAGCGCCAGAGGGCATTTTGGCCTGCTGTCCGACAAATCACAACCTAACTCTAATCCTAACCTACATCATACGATTTAATATATATATATTTTCTTACATACAATGGCATGAAGTTTAACGATTATTTCACAACATACATATTATTTCTTGTTGTGTTAAATATTGGTCATGACGTCTGACTAATTAATGCAATTACTGCGCAAATGTCTCTCGCCGGGTTTGTTGATGTAACTGCCGCTAATTACGCTCCCCCAACTTCTCCCCCGGGGGTTCTGTGACGGATATAATGGCTCCACCACCGATCACACGTCAAGACAGAGGCGGCCCTCGGGATCTCCGGAGCAACATGCACGAACCGCCGAAAGGCGCTGTGTACGCCATCTACTACCCGGTGCTGGCCGCGATCGGTGTCCCATGTAACCTGTCACGCCGCGTACTGGCCTGGACTTACATGTTGCAGTCATCTCTCTGTGTGGGTTGTAACTTTACTGTGTGCAGTTCAGGGCGCCGTTACCGAAAAGCACGGCGAGGCTTTGTGAGGACGGGGTCGCGGATCTACTATCCGCCCCAGGTAACGCAAGATAGACGCGAAATAAAAAAACTGGAGCAACTCAGCGGGGCAGGCAGCATCTCTGTGGAGAACGTGGACAGGTACAAAGTGCTGGAGTAACTCAGCGGGGCAGGCAGCATCTATGTGGAGAACGTGGACAGGTACAAAGTGCCGGAGTAACTCAGCGGGTCAGGCAGCATCTCTATGGAGAACGTGGACAGGTACAAAGTGCTGGAGTAACTCAGCGGGGCAGGCAGCATCTCTGGAGTGAAGGAATGGGTGACGTTACGAGTCGAGACCCTTCTTCAGACTCGTTAGGGATAAGGGGTCGGCGATGATGTGGAGAGATAGAAATTTAGAAACATAGAAAATAGGTGCAGGAGGCCATTCGGCCCTTCGAGCCAGTACGCATCGCCATTCATTGAGATCGCGGCTGAACGTCCACAATCAGTGACCCGTGCCTGCCTTCTCCCCATATCCCTTGATTCCACTAGCCCCTAGAGCTCTATTTAACTCTCTCTTAAATCCATCCAGTGATTTGGCTTCTACTGCCCTCTGTGGCAGAGAATCCCACACATTCACAACTCTCTGGATGAAAAGGTTCCTTCTCACCTCAGTTTTAAATGGCCTCTCCTTTATTCTAAGACTGTGTGTATGTGGCCCCTGGTTCTGGACTCGCCCAACATTGGGAACATTTTTCCTGCATCTAGCCTGTTCAGTCACTTTTATAGAACAACGAATGAAATATGTGCAAAAAATGTTACGATGATAAAGGAAACTGGCCGTTGTTAGCTGTTTGTTGGGTGAAAACGAGAAGCTGGTACAACTTGGGTGGAGGAGGGAGGAAAAGAGAGGGAGGGAATGCCGGAGATACTTGACGTTCGAGAAATCAAAATTCATACCGCTGGGCTGTAAGCTGCCCAAGCGAAATATGAGATGCTGTTCCTCCAATTTGTGTTGAGCCTCTCTCTGACGATGGAGGAGACCGAGGACAGAATGGTCAGACTGGGAATGGGAAGGAGAATCAAAGTGTTTAACAACCGGGAGATCAGGTAGGTTCAGGCGGGCTGAGCGAAGGTGTTCAGCGTAACGATCGCCCAGCCTGCGTTTGGTCTCGCCGATGTATAAGAGTCCACATCTCCAATGACGGATAGCGTAGATGAGGTTGGAGGAGGTGCAAGTGAACCTCTGCCTCGCCTGAAAGGACTGTCGGCGTACTACAATGTATTTTAGCATGTCGTATATTTTAAATGGAATTCTCTTAAGTGGAGGCCAACTGTCTGAATGCATTCAAGAGAGAGCTAGATAGAGCTCTTACGGATAGCGGAGTCAGGGGGTATGGGGAGAAGGCAGGAACGGGGTACTGATTGAGAATGACCAGCCATGATCACATTGAATGGCGGTGCTGGCTCGAAGGGCCGAATGGCCTCCTCCTGCACCTATTGTCTATTGTCTATTGTCTAAATGAACATTACTTGTGCCGAACTACACACGGTATGTTGCGATCCATTTTAATTTTCTCCAGTTTAGTTTAGTTCAGTTTAGTTTAGTTTAGTTTAATTTATTGTTATTGTCGTGTGTACCAAAATATAGTGGGAAGCTTTTTGCTTGCATGCTATCCAGTCAAAATAAAAATAATATATTTGAAAACAATCAATCCGTCCTCAATACTACAGGTTTCGAGTCACCCGGGCCCTGTCCGACTGCAGTAGGACATCCCCACTGCGGGAGGGAAAGATAAATGATAATGGGTCAACATTTCCTTCAAAGATATAACATTCAGATCGTGTTGATTTGATTTGATTTTCTCACGTAATGCCGCGTTACCGTTGAAAGCATTTATTTGCATTAATCTAGACAAACTATGATATACACGATCACACTCAGGGCACACAACTTGTACAGCGATCTGTGTACAAAATCGCGAGGGGAGTAGATCGTGTAGATGCACAGAGTCTCTCGTCCAGATTTGAAGATCGGAGAACCAGAGGACGTGAGGGGAGAAAGATTTAATAGGAACCTGAGGGGCATCTTTTTTTTTTTACACACATAGGGTGGTGGGTGCATGGAACGAGCTGCCGGAGGAGGTAGGTGAGGTAGGGGACTATCAGTTGGAGGGGGCGAAAATGTCCGAAGGCTGGAGGGGGGGGCGTGTTTCAGGCGACGGACGGCTGATGGGGTAACCTGCCAGGCCTGGAGTAACATGCTGCATAATCCCTGCGTGTAGATCGTGACATCACTCTGTGCGGGGCAACTCTGGGCGTCCCGTTACTGAAAGGACGAGGATGCTTTTTTGTTTAACCTGTCCCAATTTTTATTTCGCCATTAATCCCGACCCGAACCTATAGTGACCACGGCGATTTGTGTCAATCGTCGGTGTAAACCTGCATCCGCAGTTAAGATTCTACCCATTAAATCGACCCAAGCGGGATAGAAACATAGAAACATAGAAAATAGGTGCCGGAGTAGGCCATTCGGCCCTTCGAGCCTGCACCGCCAATCAATATGATCATGGCTGATCATCCAACTCAGTATCCCGTACCTGCCTTCTCTCCATACCCGCTGATCCCTTTAGCCACAAGGGCCACATCTAACTCCCTCTTAAATATAGCCAATGAACTGGCCTCAACTACCTTCTGTGGCAGAGAATTCCACAGATTCGCCACTCTCTGTGTGAAAAAAAACGTTCTCATCTCGGTCCTAAAAGACTCCCCTTATCCTGAAACTGTGACCCCTTGTTCTGGACTTCCCCAACATCGGGGACAATCTTCCTGCATCTAGCCTGTCCAACCCCTTCAGTTCTATAAGATCCCCCGTCAATCTTCTAAATTCCAGCGAGTACAAGCCGAGTGTATCCAGTCTTTCTTCATATGAAAGTCCTGCTATCGCAGGAGGTGCTGTTCCGCCAGTCTGGGCGTGGGGTCTCTGTAATAGTGGTTAACGCTTGTACATTTCCCAACAGTTAACATTGTCGCCATGGTGATTCTGTGTCGGGGGAAGTGCGGTCTATCCAGGTGTATCACTCTCTACCTGGTTGCCATGGCGGCGTCGGATCTGATGGTCCTCATCACCGCCGTCATTCTACAACGTATCGCCGGCATTTACTTCCCCGGGAGTTACCTGTCGCTCACCTGGGCCTGCCGCTTCAAGTCCCCAATCGGTTACGCGTGCAGAGACTCCTCCGTCTGGCTCACCGTCGCCTTCACCTTCGATCGCTTCGTGGCCATTTGTTGTCGCAACTTTAAACGCAAGTACTGCACCAAAGAAACAGCAACGCCCGTCGTCGTCGCCATTGTAGTTTTCAGCTTTTTAAAGAATTTCGCCTTTTTTTTCCTTTTCGAACCGCTTTACATCGTGGACAACCTCTCGTGGTATTGCAGGTTAATTCCAAGCTATTATACCTCGCCCTGGTGGCGAGCTTACTCTTACTTTAATCACGTCACCACACCCCTGCTACCGTTCGCGCTTATATTGTTGCTGAACGTCCTGACTGTCAAACACATCGTCGCCGCCGGCAGAGTCCGGAAGTCGTTGCGGGATAACGCTCTGCCCGGGAAAGGACCTGACCCCGAGTTGGAGAACCGCAAGAAGTCGATCGTTTTACTATTCAGCATTTCCGGCAACGTTATCCTCCTGTGGATGACTTACATAGTGCACTATTTGTACTCTCGGATCACTAAATCTTATACTTACTCCGGATACAACGACCCGGTGTTTATTCTTGCAGAGGCGGGAAATATGCTTCTGCTTCTCAGTTGCTACACCAACACGTTTATTTATACGGTGACCCAGAGTAAATTCAGAGATCAGCTCAAGACCATGTTAACGTACCCGTTCCATCAGGTTGCGAAGTGTGTTTAGTTGAGTTGGGTTGAGTTGGGTTCGGTTGGGTTGAGTATGGTTGAGTTGGGTTGGGTACGGTTGAGTTGGGTTGGGTAGGGTTGAGTTGGGTTGGGTTGGGTTGCATTGGGTTGAGTAGGGTTGAGTTGGGTTCGGTTGGGTTGAGTAGTGTTGAGTTGGGCTGAGTTGGGTTGAGTTGGGTTGGGTTGGGTTATGTTGGGTTGGGTTGGGTTGATTTGAGTTGGTTTGAGTTGGTTTCAGTTGGGTTGGTTTGAGTTGGAATGGGTTGAGTTCAGTTCCGTTCAGTTTAGTTTAGTTTACTTAACTTTATTTTACTTCAGTTTGGTGTTGCTTAGGTTTTTGCACTATATAGGTTTTTTTTTAATGTATTTATTTTTTGGTTTGTGCATTACTTTTTGGATTGTCTACTATGTTTGCAAACCTATTGTGCTGCTGCAAATGTTTTAAAAAACATTGTTCCGTTTTAGTACATATGTACAATAAAGCACAGTTTCCTCAAGAAATATGAATATTGCGCGCAGTTCTGGTCTCCCCGTTACAGGAAGAATATGCAGACTGTAGAGGGCGCGTGGGAGGTTTTCCAAGAGGTGCCTGGACTAGGGGGTATTAGCTGCAGGGTGAGGCTGGAGAGGCTTGGATTGTTTTCTCCGGAACGTTGCAGAGAGAGACCAGAGAGAAGTCTTCGAGAGGACGTACTTACAGAAGTAAAAAATTGTGGTCGAGTCAAACATTGATGAAAGAAATGAGCAGAGGTACAGAAAACGAAAGAAGTTAAAGACAGAAGTTGGGTTGAGTTGGGTTGAGTTGGGTTGAGTTGGGTTGAGGTGGGTTGAGGTGGATTGGGTTAAGTTGGGTTGAGGTGGGTTGAGGTGGGTTGGTTTGAGTTGGGTTGAGGTGGGTTGAGGTGGGTTGGGTTGAGTTGGGTTGAGTTGGGTTCAGTTGGGTTGAGTTGGGTTGAGTTGAATTCAGATCGGTTTATTTTAGTTTAGTTTAGTTCAGAACAGTTTAGTTTAGTTCAGTTCAATTCGGAACAGTTTACTTTAGTTCAGTTCAATTCAGAACAGTTTAGTTTAGTTTTGGGGGAGGAAGGGCGCCCCCTCCTCTCCGGCTCCAGAAGACGAGAGGACCTCTCCCACCCCTCCGCCCTCCACGCGGGCAGCGCCGCCCGACCTCAATCCCCTGCCCCACCCCCTCCCCTCTCCTCCTGCACCGCCGTCTCCGCTGCTAGGGCAAGAGGTTTAAGCACATAAGTTCATAAGTCAAAGGAGCATTATTGGGCAATTCAGCCCACTGACTCTACTCCGCCATTCAATCTTATCTGACCGATCTTTCCTTCTCAAACCCATTCACTTGCTTTCACTTCCCTAGTTAATAAAAGTTAAACAAACTGAAACTAAATTAAAAAAGACATTTGGACAGAAAAATGGATAGGAAAGGCTTCATAAATTCAAAAGTCAAAGAACCAGAATTAGGTCATTCGGTCCATCGAATATACTCCGTTGCTCTATCTTTCCCTTTTAACCCCATTCTCCTGCCTTCTCCCCGTAAACGTTGACACCCTCGGTAATCAGGACCTCCGCTTCAAAGTGGGGGGGGGGAGGCTGGAGGGAAGGGGGGAGAGGGGAGGGGTAGGGGCTGGAAGGGGGGAGGGGGAGAAGGGAGGGGGAAGGGTGGGGGAGGAGAGGGTGCTGCATCAATGCAGGAGAGGTTTGGGCTAAACAGGTCAACTTGGTCTAGTTTTCCTCTAAACCTTTCCTATGCATGTACCTATCCAAATGTCTTTTAAATGTTATAAAAAGGGGGCCGACAGACCCTCCCTCCTTAATTGGCGTATTCTCTAATTTGAGGAAGGACATTCTTGCTATTGAGGGCGTGCAGCGTAGGTTCACCAGGTTAATCCCCGGGATGGCGGGCCTGACATATGATGAAAGAATGGGTCGACTGGGCTTGTATTCACTGGAATTTAGAAGGATGGGAGGGGATCTTAGAGAACCATATAACACTCTTAAGGGTTTGGGAAGGCTATATGCAGGAAGCATGTTCCCGATGTTGGGGGAGTCCAGAACCAGGGGGCACAGTTTCAGAATGAGGGGCAGGCCGTTTAGGGCTGAGATGAGGAAACGCATTTTCACCCAGAGAGTTGTGAATCTGTGGAATTCACTGCCACAGAAGGCAGTGGAGGCCAATTCACTGGATGCTTTCGAAAGAGAGTTAGATATTGCTCGTGGGGCTAATGAAATCAAGGGATATGGGGGGGGGGGAAGCAGGAACGGGTTACTGATTGTGGACGATCAGCCATAATCACATTGAATGGCGGTGCTGGCTCAAAGGCCCGAATGCGCTACTCCAGCACCTATTGTCTATGTTTCTATGTATATGTACGGCATCTAAACAAGGCTATAAACTCACTACTCCTAGATAGTATGATAAACAAAATATTTAATACAGCCAACATTAACCAATGTTAATGCAAAACAAAGATCGAAATCCCTCGTCCAATCAACACAGTTTGTAGCCTGGAGTTTGGTTAGTGTTTTTAAGAGTTCAGTAGCCTGGTGGGTGTTGGGAAGAAGCTGTTCCTGAACCTGGAGGTCCCGGTTTTCAGCTTCCTGTAACTTCTTCCCGATGGCAGGGGTGGAAATGAGAGGGTGGCCAAGGTGGTGTGGGTCTCTAATGATGCTGGCTGCCTTGTTTGCGGCAGCGCCTCCTGTAGATTCCCTTCGATGGTGGGGAGGTCAGTACCCGCGATGGACCTTCGATGGTGGAATTGGTCAGTACTCGTGATGGACCTTCCATGGTGAGGAGGTCATTAACCGTGATGGCCCTTCGATGGTGGGGTTGGTCAGTACTTGTGATGGACCTTCGATGGTGGGGTTGGTCAGTATCTGTGATGGACATTCCATGGTTGGGGAGGTCAGTATCTGTGGTGGAACATCGATGGTGGGGTTGGTCAGTATCTGTGATAGACCTTCGATGGCGGGGAGGTCAGTATCTGTGATGGACATTCGATTGTGAGGAGGTCAGTACTTGTGATGGACCTTCGGTGGTGGGGTTGGTCAGTATCTGTGATGGACCTTCGGTGGTGGGGTTGGTCAGTATCTGTGATGGATATTCGATGGTTGGGGAGGTCAGTACTCGTGATGGACCTTCCATGGTGGGGTTGGTCAGTATCCGTGATGGACCTTCCATGGTTGGGGAGGTCAGTATCTGTGGTGGACCTTCCATGGTTGGGGAGGTCAGTATCTGTGATGGACATTCAATGGTAGGGTTGGTCAGTATCTGTGGTGGACCTTCCATGGTTGGGGAGGTCAGTAGCCGTGATGGCCCTTCGAAGCTGAGGAGGTCAGTAACCCTGATGGCCCTTCCATGGTTGGGGAGGTCAGTATCCGTGATGCCCCTTCCATGGTTGGGGAGGTCAGTATCTGTGATGGCCTTTCAGTGGTGGGATTCGTCAGTACCTGTGACCGACTTTCGGTGGTGGGGTTGGTAAGTACTTGTGATGTACCATCCATGGTTGGGGAGGTCAGTATCTGTGGTGGACATTCGATGGTTGGGGAGGTCAGTAACCGTGATGGACTTTCCATGCTTGGGGAGGTAAGTATCTGTGATGGACTTTCCAAGGTTGGGGAGGTCAGTAAGCGTGATGGACCTTCCATGGTGGGGTTGGTCAGTACCTGTGATGGATCTTCGATGGTGGGGAGGTCAGTACCCGTGGGAGGGAGTACAGTGAAGGTTCACCAGATTGATCCCTGGGATGGCAGGACTTTCATATGAAGAAAGACTGGATAGACTCGGCTTGTACTCGCTGGAATTTAGAAGACTGAGGGGGATCTTATTGAAACATATACAATTCTTAAGGGGTTGGAGAGGCTAGATGCAGGAAGATTGTTCCCGATGTTGTGGAAGTCCAGAACCAGGGGTCACAGCTTAAGGATAAGGGGGAAGTCTTTTAGGACCGAGAGGAGAAAACATTTCTTCACACAGAAATTCTCTGCCACAGAAGGTAGTCGAGGCCAGTTCATTGGCTATATTTAAGAGGGAGTTAGATGTGGCCCTTGTGGCTAAAGGGATCAGGGGGTATGGAGAGAAGGCAGGTACGGGATACTGAGTTGGATGATCAGCCGTGATCATATTGAATGGCGGTGCAGGCTCGAAGGGCCGAATGGCCTACTCCTGCACCTATTTTCTATGTTTCTATGGACCTTCGATGATGGGGTTGGTCAGTACCTGCAATAGAGCTTCGATTGTGAGGAGGTCTATACCTTTGATGGGCTTTCCATGGGTGGGGAGGTCAGTAACCGTGATGGACTTTCCATGGTTGGGGAGGCCAGTATCTGTGGTGGACCTTCCATGCTGAGGAGGTCAGTACCTGTGATGGGCCTTTGATAGTGGGGTTGGTCAGTACCTGTGATGGCCCTTCGATGGCGGGGTGGTCATTATCTGTGATGGACTTTCCATGGTTGGGGAGGTCAGTATCTGCGATGGACCTTCGTTTGTGAGGATGTCTATACCTTTGATGGACTTTCCATGGTTAGGGAGGTCAGTATCTGTGATGGCCCTTCTATGGTTGGGGAGGTCAGTATCTGTGGTGGACTTTCCATGGTTGGGGAGGTCAGTATCTGTGATGGCCCTTCGATGGCGGGGAGGTCAGTATCGGTGATGGACCTTCTATGGTGGGGTTGGTCAGTATCTGTGATGGACCTTCCATGGCAGGGAGGTCAGTAACCGTGATGGACATTCCAGGGTTGGGGAGGTCAGTAACTGTGGTGGACATTCCATGGTGGGGTTGGTCAGTATCCGTGATGGACATTCAATAGTGGGGTTGGTCAGTACCTGTGATAGATATTCGATGGCGGGGAGGTCAGTATCTGTGATGGACCTTCGATAGTTGGGGAGGTCAGTACTTGTGATGGACCTTCCATGGTTGGGGAGGTCAGTAACTGTGATGGACTTCCCATGGTGGGGTTGGTCAGTATCTGTGATAGACCTTCCATGGTTGGGGAGGTCAGTATCTGTGATGGACCTTCCATGGTTGGGGAGGTCAGTACCCGTGATGGACTTTCCATGGTGGGGTTGGTCAGTATCTGTGGTGGACCATCAATGGTGGGGAGGTCAGTATCTTTGGTGGACCTTCCATGGTTGGGAGGTCAGTATCTGTGATGCACTTTCTATGGTGGAGTGGTAATTACCAAAGATGGACCTTCAATGGTGGGGTTGGTCAGTATCCGTGATGGACCTTCGATGGTGGGGAGGTCAGTACCTGTGATGGACCTTCGATGGTGGGGTTGGTCAGTACTTGTGATGGACCTTCGATTGTGAGGAGGTCTATACCTTTGATGGACTTTCTATGGGTGGGGTTGGTCAGTATCCATGATGGACCTTCGATGGTGAGGTTGGTCAGTATCTGTGGTGGACCTTCCATGGTTGGGGGGTCAGTACCTGTGATGGACCTTCGATGGTGGGGTTGGTCAGTAACTGTGATGGAGTTTCCATGGTGGGATTGGTCAGTATCCGTGATGGCCCTCCGATGGTGGGGTTGGTCAGTACCTGCGATGGACCTTCCATGGTTGGGGAGGTCAGTATCTGTGATGGACTTTCCATGGTTGGGGAGGTCAGTATCTGTGATGGACTTTCCATGGTTGGGGATGTCAGTACGCGGGATGGACCTTCGATGGCGGGGAGGTCAGTATCCGTGACGGACCGGCCAGTGTCCACCACTCTTGCTGGTCTCCATTGTTCCTGGGCGATCGTGTTGCCGAACGAAGTCCTGATGCAATACAGTCTATACGTTCTCTACCTGCAGAAACGGGTGGCTCAACGGTAGAGTTGCTGCCTCACAGCGCCAGAGGCCCGGGTTCGATCCTGACTGCGGGTGCTGTCTGTACGGAGCTTGCACGTTCTCGCTGTGACTGGGTGTGTTTTCTCCCGGCGTTCCGGTTTCCTCCCACATATTGAAAAAGACTAGGCTTGTATTCACTGGAGTTTAGATTTAGAGATACAGCGCGGAAACAGGCCCTTCGGCCCACCGAGTCCGCGCGGCCCAGCGATCCCCGCACATTAACACTATCCGACACACACTAGGGACTAGTAGGATGAGAAGGGGGATCTTATAGAGACGTATAAAACTATAAAAGGACTGGACAAGCTGGATTCAGGAAAAATGTTCCCAATGTTGGGCGCGTCTAGAACCAGGGGCCACACACAGTCTAAGAATAAAGGGGAGGCCATTTAAAACTGAGGTGAGAAGGATCTTTTTCACCTAGAGAGTTGTGAATCTGTGGAATTATCTGCCACAGAGGGCAGTGGAGGCCAAAGCACTGGATGTTTTCAAGAGAGAGTTAGATAGAGCTCTAGGGGCTAGTGGAATCAAAGGATATGGGGAGAAGGCAGGCATGGGTCACTGATTGTGGCTGATCAGCCGCAATCACAATGAATGGCGGTGCTGGCTCGAAGGGCCGAATGGCCTCGTCCTGCACTTATTGTCTATGTTTCTATGTTTCTATACCAAAGATCTCAGCGGTCAAACAACGCAGATTCGGAGGGATTGGGGCAAAAGGGATTAATGTGGATTGATATCATGGCCAGCATGAATGTTGGGCTGAAGGGCCTGTCTATGTTGTACTGTTCTATATCGTGCTGTTTCAATCTATGACTGGTGGGGATCGGTCGTGTTGGTTGGCATGGGTCTGTTGGGCCGAAGGGCATGTTTCCACTCTCTGTGACCGTATCACTGGTGTAGATGAGGCATGTTGGTCGGCATGGGTCAGTTGGGCCGAAGGGCCTGTTTCCACTCTCCAAGACTATCCCTCGTGGGGATAGGACGTGTTGGTCGGCATGACTCAGTTGGGCCGAAGGGCCTGTTTCCACTCTCTACGACAGGGGTGTCAAACTCATTTTCACCCAGGGCCACATCAGCATTAAGGTTGCCCTCAAAGGGCCGGTTGTAACTGCCCCCCCTTTTCCCCCACTCTCTCCTTCCCCACACCCCGCATTCTCTCCTCCCCCAGCCCCACTCTCACTCTCCCCCAGCCCCACACTCTCCTCCACCCCTCCTCACCCACCCCCGCCTCCCCCACTCTCTCCTCCCGTCACCCCTCTCCCACCCCTACCCTCTCGTCCACCCACCCGCCCCACCTGCATTCTCACCGTCCCCCTCCCCTCCACTCTCCACCTTCCCCCCACTATCTTCCCCCACCACCACCCCCCTTCCCCCCACACTTCCTCTCTCCTCCCCCACCCTCACCCTCCTTTCACTCTCACTGTCCCCTTCCCCCTCCCCCACCTTTTCCTCCCTCCCCCCACTCTTCCCTCTTCCCTGACCCCCACTGTCCCCCTTCCCCCTCCTCCACTCTCTCAACCCCCCACCACCACCCCTCTCCCCTGCTGTCCCCTTCCCCCACCCCTCCTCCTCCCCACCCGCACTCTGCCCTCCTCCCCAGTCCCACTTTCCCTCCCACCGCACGCACTCTCCCCACCCATCTTTCCCCACCATCCCCCTTTCCCCCACTCTCTCCTCCCCCCACCCCCTCCTTCTCTCCTCCCCCAGCCCCACTTTCACTCTCCCCCAACCCCCCTTTCTACCACTCTCTCCTCCCCCAGCCCCACTCTCTCTCCCACTCCTCTCCTCCCCCCACCGCCTCCCCCTCCTACCCCCACCCTCCCCTCCACAGACTCGCGCCACCCCCATTCTCACTACCCCTCCCCACCCCCATTCTCACTGCCCCTCCCCACCCCCACTGTCCCCTCTTCTCATCCTTGTTTTGACTTAAGGGAGGAATGAGTCGTCTGCAGCCCGTTTTCTGAACGTTCAGGATCTGAATAGAGATTCCGATTTGAAGCAGCGTGTTCCCACTCTGAGACGATTTATTAAATTCGTACGCCCCTGGGCCCTTGTCGGCCTTCGGAGAACGCAGAGGAAGAACATTCACATATGAGTGATTTTCCCAATTCTCACCGGTGGCCCTTATGAAAACGTTGCGCTCCACTAAATCACCCGACATGTTCCCTTCCATAAATCACCTCTCTCCTTCAAAGACCAACGTATCAATATTCCCGGGATGCCATATTCCCTGGATCTCATATTTCACCTCCAGGTCTGATCAGTATCTTTTCTGTTTTGTTTCTCTCTTTTACCGTTAACTTGGTGGCGATTGTAATCCTGTCCCGAGGGAAGTGCGGTCTCTCCAAATGTATCACTCGCTACCTGGTGGGAATGGCAGCGGCCGATCTCCTGGTCGTTATCTCTAACCCTTTATTGAGGAGGGTTGGTCAGAGTTACTTTCCGCGATCATTCCTGCACATTACACCCGTGTGCAGACTCACCATCGTCTTACTTTCGACAGCCACGCATGTTTCTGTCTGGCTGACAGTCGTCTTCACCTTTGTTCGGTTTGTGGCCATTTGTTGTGAGAAGCTGAAAACAAACTATTGCACCAAGAGAACGGCGGGTGTGGTTATCACGACAGTGAGTGTGATGAGCTTTTTAGTCTCCATCCCTTGGTACTTTATTTACAGACCAGGAGAGGTTATTGATGGTGTCCCGTGGCGTTGTGTCGTCACGTGGGAGTTCCTTACTTCCGTCACTTGGGCTGCATTTGACGTAACTGACCGCATTTTAACTCCATGCATCCCGATTTTCCTGATTTTGCTGTTCAATGTTCTGACGGCCGCATGTATTTTAGTGGCCAGTAGAGACCGCAGTGGGCTCCGGGGCTGCAGCAAGGAGAGAATGGCAAGGACCCAGAGATGGAGAAACGCAGCAAATCTATCGTTTTACTATTCAGTATAACCGGCAGTTTTATATTGTTGTGGATAATACAGTTTGTGTACATGGTTTACAGGAGGATTGCAAACATTCAGCTTTATACCTCTTACTCTGATCCTAACCTAATCACAGAACAAACATCACATATGCTGCAAGTTCTCAGTTCCTGCACCAACACGTGTATTTATGTCCTGACACAGTCCCAGTTCAGAGAGGAGATGAAGAAAGCGGTGAAATATCCACTGAATGCAATTATCACAATAATCAAACGATAGAAAGCACAGTATTCGGAAATGAGCGTTATGTGCGATTTTGCAACTTTAGACGCTCTTCGTGGGATTAAACAGTGGAATCAGTCTGAAGAAGGGTCTCGACTCGAAAGGTCACCAATTCCTTCTTTCCCGAGATGCTGCCTGACGCGCTGCATTACTCCAGCATTTTGTGTCTATCTTCCGTGGGAATAAAGGCGGCACGGTAGCGCAGCGGTAGAGTTGCTGCTTTACAGCGAATGCATCGCCGGAGACTCAGGTTCGATCCCGACTACGGGTGCTGCACTGTAAGGAGTTTGTACGTTCTCCCCGTGACCTGCGTGGATTTTCTCCGAGATCTTCGGTTTCCTCCCACACTCCAAAGTCGTACAGGTATGTAGGTTAATTCGCTGGGTAAAATGTAAAAAAAATGTCCCTAGTGGGTGTAGGATAGTGTTAATGTACGGGGATCGCTGGGCGGCACGGACTTGGTGGGCCGAAAAGGCCTGTTTCCGGCTGTATATATATGATGATGATAAAGGTATATTTTATTTCAAGAACACGCTCACGTGAAACAATCAATGTGTAGTTATTTATTATCACTGATCACATGTGTTGAGGCTCGATTTGCTCTGTAGTCTCTAGTTCAGTTTTAGTTTAGATTTGAGATACAGCGCTGAAATAGGCCCTTCGGCGCACCGAGTCCGCACCGACCAGCGATACCCGCACACTAACACTATCCTATACACACCAGGGATAATTTTATGTTTACACAACGTCAGTTAACATATAAACCTGTACGTCTTTGCAGTGTGGCACGAAACCGAAGATTTTGGACAAAACTTACTCGGGTCACGGGGAGAATTTACAAACTCCGTACAGACAAGCACCCGTAGTTTGGATCGAACACACGCAGCAGCTCTACCGCTACGTCACCGTGTCGTCCGACTGGAGAAATATCCCTGAAAACATGTCATGGAAGTTTCCAAAGTCTTTTATTGTCACTTGTACCAATTAAGGTACAGTGATATGCGAACTACCATACAGCCATAGGGGAAAAAAGCAACAAGACACAGAACGACATAAAAGTTAACATAAACATCCACCGCAGCGGATTCCCCACATCCCTCACTTTTAATACAAGGCAAAAATAACTGGGTTTACAATATATTTTCCATTCTCAATTATTCTCGTTGATCAAGTTTCTTTTGGGTTGACATATCGTTATTTTCGGTTGCTGGCCTGAGCACGTTTAATATTTAAGGACTATAAATGACCCCCAGGCACGGAGGTGGCGAACATCCCTTTTAATGGCTTTAAACGTTGTTGTGAATATATCACTACGGCTTCACTGAGGAGAAGTTACAGGATATGGGACTCGTGATAATGAAACAGATGTCTGTTGTTCCAAATCAGGTAACTGGGTAAGTTGCGGAATATAGGAACGGGTCTCCCTGCCCCCTCGTCTTTCTCCTTTATATGCCCCATCACCTATTCCGTCTCATCTCTTGCCCTCACTTCCCCGTTTTCACCCTCGCTGTACTCATTATCCTCTCTGCGCACTCCGTACTCATTATCCTCTCTGTCTACATATTCCCCTTTGATTAACGCTATCCTCAGTCCCGCCACCCGCATCCGTCAGCGTTCCTTCTCTCTCTCTCCAGCTTTAATTTTTCTCCAGCCACAGGCAAGGACCTGGAGGACTGGGGAGCGGCCAATGTTGTTCCTTTGTTTGTGAAGGAAAGTAGAGAGCATCCGGAAAATTATAGACTGTTGATCCTCCCATCAGTGGTAGGGAAACCTTTGGAGAGAAATCTTTGATACTCCCATTTGGAAGAGATTCGCTAATTAGGGATAGCCCGCTTGGCTTTGTACGCAGCAGTTTGTGTCTTCCGAACTTGATTGAGGCGTTTGTGGTGATGAGGGATATTGATCAAGGCAGGGCAGAGGATGTTGTATACATGGATTTTAGTAAGGCTTTGAATAAAATCACACAGGGTAGTCTAATCCAGAGGATTGAGATGCATGGGATTCACGGCGATTCGGTTGTATGAATTCAGAACTGGCTTGTTCGTAGAAGACAGACGGTTGTGGTGAAAGGAAGATATTCTGGCTGGAGGTCTGTGAGCAGTGGAGTTCCGCAGGGACCTCTTCTGTTTGTGTATAATGGTCTCGGCGCGAAATGTCACCTATTCCTTTCCCGCAGACATGCTGCCGAACCAGCTGAGTTACTCCAGCATTTTGTGTCTACATACAGACACACATATACACACATGCATGCATACGCACACATATACACTGACAACACCAAAACTGGAAGAGTTGCAGATAGTGAGAAAAGCTGTCAGAAGGTAGAGCAGTTAAAGATCAACTGCAGAAATGGGCGGAGAAATGGTAGATGGAATTCAATCCGAGCAAGTGTGAGGTGCTGCACTTTGGGAGGTTGAAAGTAAGGGGAGAGTGTGCAGATAATGGCAGGACCCTTAACAGCATTGATGTGTAGAGACATCTCGGAGTCCAAGTTCATAGCTTACTGAAGGGGGCAGTATACATAGATAGGGGCATTGAATATGCCATGAAGTCATGTTGCAGCTCCATAGGACATTGTTTATCATATCATATCATATCATATATATACAGCGCGGAAACAGGCCTTTTCGGCCCACCAAGTCCGCGCCGCCCAGCGATCCCCGCACATTAACACTATCCTATACACACTAGGGACAATTTTTTACATTTACCCAGCCAAATAACCTACATACCTGCACGTCTTTGGAGTGTGGGAGGAAACCGAAGATAACCCATCGGAGAAAACCCACGCAGGTCACGGGGAGAACGTACAAACTCCTTACAGTGCAGCACCCGAGTATTGCATGCAGTTCTGATCACCCCATCACAGGAAAGATGTGGAGGCATTGCAGAGGGTGCAGATGTGCTTTACCAGAATGCTGCTTGCATTAGAGGGCTTCAACTACAAGGAGAAGGATAGATTTATATTGTTTTCTGTGGAACATCAAAGGTCGAGGGTGGACGACGAGGTTTAGAGCCAAGAGGTTGAGAACTAACCCCATTACACATTTGAATTCCAGGAAACAGGAATCTGGGCTGCTCATTTCCATTTACAAACACTGTAATTACATCAAAACAAATTTCACCAAAAGTACTAAAAAAACTCAAAATCAATAATCTAGAACACGAGCAATGTCTTTAAATCCCACAGAAATGCATTGTTGTCAAGAAAAGCAATGTTTAGAATTACTCTCCAACTGTTCCAATCTACCTCCCAAAGTAAAAATTTCAAACTCCTAATATTAAAGTACACTCTTCACAATTTCCCCAAATGCCAATTTCTTTCTGAAATGTTGGCATCACAATATCCTGATTAGAGACACTAACAGTTTACCCTGGAATCCACATGGCCAGCGTGGGTGTCTCTTTGAAATCAATTCAAAAGAAAAGAAATAGGAAGAAGCAAAACAAACTTAAAATTACAGAGAAAACAAAACAAAACTGCACATTTACACATCTCCTTCGTTAAAACCTTTGCAAGTAACAAAAGAAAACAAATAATAAATAGTTAAAATCCACATCGAAAGCGTCTGACACATATTTGTTGCAGGGACACCTTCTTGCACAACCTCTTCAAGAGACACTACCTCTTAAGACTCAAGGGAGAATGCTAACATCCATTCCTTCTCTCCAGTGATGCTGCCTGACCCACTGAGCACTCCAGCATTTTGTGTCTGCCTTCGATTTATACCAGCATCTGCAGTTTTATATCCTGCAAGCATCTTTTTCATAGAGGAACAGAATCATTTGGTTCCATTCTATTCCATCTGGACTAAATCATTCAATGTTCTCTTAGAACCAATCTGACAATCAATTATCAAGCTTTGCACTCACTTACTTCATACTGTTTCACAAATCAAAATTAGTTTAGTTTAGAAATATAGCGTGGAAACAGGCCCTTCAACTTACCGTTTCTGTACTGATCAGCAATCCCCGCACATTAACACTATCCCACAAACATTTGGGACAATTTTCATCTTACACCAAGCCAATTTACGTACAAACCTGTCCGTCTTTGGAATGTGGGAGGAACCCAACAATCTCGAAGAAAAACCATACAATCACGGGAAGAACATACAAACTCCGTACAGACAGCAACCTTAGTCAGGATCGAGCTAGCGTCTCTGGTGCTACAAGCCCTGTAAGGTAGCAACTCTACTTATGTGCCACTGTGCAAGTTAACTCGCAAGTTGCCACACTTCATACTCTGGAAGGTTGGATCGCATTGGTTCAAGGAGAGATAAGGGAATTGATATAACATTACCTTCCTGGAAGGTAAAAGAGGGTAATGATGGAAGGATGTTTTTCGGACAAGGCTTATGACCAATGGTATGCCTCAGGGTTCGGTGCTGGGCCCATTGTTCTTTGTCATCTCTATCAATGATTTGGATGAGAATGTATATGGTATGATTAGCAAGTTTGCAGATGACACTAAAGTGGGTGGTATTGTAGACAGTGAAGATTGTTTTCAAAGATTGCAGCGGGATCTTGACCAGTTGGGCAGGTGGGCTGAGGAATGGCCAATGGAACTTAATACAGAGAAATATGAGGTGTAATAATTTGGCAAGTCTAACATGTGTTGGATCTACACAATGAATGATAGGGCTCTGGGGAGTGTTTTAAAGATAAGGGATCCATGAGTGCAGGTGCATAGTTCCATGAAAGTGAACTCACAGGTGGATAGGGTGGTCAAGAAGGCTTTCAGCACAATGGTCTTCATCAGTCAGAGTATTGTATAGAAGTTGGGAGGTTATGTTACAGTTGTATAAGACATTAGCGAGGCCATATTTAGAATATTGTGTAGAATATTGTGTTCACTTTTTGTCACCATCTTGTAAGAAAGATGTTCTCAAGCTTGAAAGGGTTCAGAGAAGATTTACGAGGATGTTGCCAAGACCCGAGGGCCTGCGCAATGGGGATGGGTTGAGCAGGCTAGGACTCTACAGTATTCCTTGGACCGCAGGAGAATGAGCCTTGCAGCCCTTCTTAAATAGATGCACATTTGCCACCCTCCAGTCTTTCTTATTTAATGACTCGTATATCTCAAGGGGATCTGCAATTACTTCTCAAGCTTCCCACAGCGTCCTCAGATATCTATATACTAAAATTCTTGTTTGTTTGTTTGTTCCTGAACTACAGCCAAAACAGTACATGACAGCGCGACAATTTCAGGCCCACCTTACCATCGTCCCTTTGATGCTGATGGAAGAAGTTTCATTGAAATCGGTGTTATATTTTTGAAGTTATTCACATTTTAAAGTTTAAATCTATCTCCTAGGGTGGGAGGGGCGAGGGAGGGAGATGGGGGAGAGGATAAGGGTGGTTGAGGGGGATAGAATGGGGGGGAGGGGAGGAGTGGAGGAGGAGGACAGGAGAAGGGGAGGGAGAATGAGGGGGTGGTGGGAGGAGGGAGTGAGTGGGGGGAGGAGAGGGTGCTGCACGAATGCAGGAGAGGGTTGGGCCCAACGGGTCCACTTGGTCTAGTATCCTTATAAGGCTCAGGTGAATTGTTAGCCTTCATACGCATTAGGAGATTCAATACTGTAATATTGACTGCCTTCAAGACCTCCATCATCTGCTCCAAGTTCCCCAGTCTACATGTCTTTCCCCATGGTAAAAACAGAGGAGAAAACCCCATTGAGGACTCTGCCCATCCTCTGTGCCTCCCCACAGAGATGTCCATTTTGATTCCTGAGTGGCCCCATTGTCTTCTTGGTTACCCTTTTCTCTTTGGATTATCCCCAGCCTCCTTTTTTGCATTCCTGATTTCCATCTTTAGTCTGCTCCCCAGTTACCGAAACCCAATCAGGGAAACTCCATCAGGTGGAAGGTTCAACAAAGAGGGGACATAGATACAGGGTAAGGGGAGGGAGGTTTCGGGGGGATGTGAGAAATGACTTTTTCACCCAGAGGGTGGTTGGAGTCTGGAACTCACTGCCTGGGGTGGTGGTGGAGGCGGGAACACTCACAACGTTTAAGAGGCATTTGGATGGGCACTTGAAATGCTACAACATTCAGGGCTACGGTCCAAATGCGGAAAAATGGGATTCAAATTAGACTGTGTTTGGTAACGGACGGCGCGGACACGATGGGCCGAAGGGCCTCTTTCTGTGCTGTTGGACTCTATGACTCTATGACTCTATACATGTAATCCAGTTGCCTGCCCCATGCCTCCACCTTATTCTTGGCCGGAGCCTCAATTTCTCTCGTCATCCTAGCTTCCTTACCCTCACCGTCGTTGTCCTTCACTCTAACAGGAACAAGCATGCCCTGAAGTCCAGTCAGCACAGTATAACAAACATCCCACTTTCCGGACGCTCCTTCTGGATGTCCTCTTTAGCAAACAACCTGTTCCAAGCAACTCGAGTGAGTTTCTGTTAGTTTTGCCCCTTTTCAGAGTTTTAATTTGCAGGCCTGCCCTGTCTTTATCCATAAGCCTCGCAACCGTTGGATACTGGGCCTGGAGCACAGATCATTCTCAATAACGTTTCGATAGAGGATATAATTCAGGTTTCATAGTAATGTAGACAGGAATGTGAAAACATGGTATCTCCAGAGCGTAGAAAATCTACCAGTTCCTCGCTTTCGCTCACATACACGGAAACAAAGATTGATGTATTTCCCTGTGCAGAGTTTACCCCGCCTGGACAAAGATGTCACGATACTGGAGGGATATGTCGAGTATTCTGGTGCTGGGAGAAAGAGACAGCGGTTCCCGGAATGCGTGGCTGGCCGCTGAAATGTTGCGATGAGAAAAAGGATGGAATATATAAATTTTATTAATTCATGTCCATTTCATCGTTTTGCCAATAAAAAGTGCGAGAGAATTTAAACATCCCCATCTGTGCTGTCCCCCCCCCCCCCCCCCATTGTTTTATCAACATGGAGTGGGCAGTTCCATCTGCGTTCATTCAACTGCAGGAGGAAGTAGATCCAGAAAAAAAGTTCAATCTGTTCCCTTCTTTGTTCTACCGTTGATGGGACGATCTAGTTGGCAGTCGGGCCCTTCGCGTCGGGGCGATCAAGTTCCTGCGTCGGGGGATCTCATCTCCCCTTGCCGGGCGATCGGATCCCAGATCGGGGCTCGACGAACCTCCTGCGACTTTGGAGCTTCCCGACATCGGTCCCTACACGAGACTGCGAGCTTCTCGATGGTGAACTCCGCAGGCCGCGGTTGGAGCGTCGATCCCATGCAAGGGATCGCAGGCTCCGATGGGAAGCGGTGGGGCTTAAAGTCAGTCTCGATCCATGGCAGCTCTATGATGTTGGGCCGCAGAGCGACCGGAGATACGATTGGGAAAACAGTCGCATCGCCGGAAACGTAAGAGATTGAGACAAAGTTTCCCCCTCCCCCCTCCCCCACCCCCCCCCCCCACCCCCGCATAAAGCAACCAAAGAACATTAACGCAAAATTCTTAAAACGCACTAAAAATAACATAAAAGCCGATGGAATATCTCTCCTTGGATCCTCTGCGATGTATTGATAAAATCTCTTGGGATTGTCCACAATACTGTCTGCTAGAGCTAGACTCCGATCTCCTTTTTTACTTTGCTCCTTAGTCCCTGAAACTCCTCCAAGGATCCAGTTGATCAACTTGATTAACTGGGTAT
Organism: Rhinoraja longicauda; assembly: GCF_053455715.1. Taxonomy (NCBI): domain Eukaryota; kingdom Metazoa; phylum Chordata; class Chondrichthyes; order Rajiformes; family Arhynchobatidae; genus Rhinoraja; species Rhinoraja longicauda. The sequence continues at coordinate 146,448 of NW_027601473.1, forward strand.
TTTGAAGTACAAAGGCTTTCTATAATGGTTCGTCGTCATCCAGATGGTTGGAAACTAACTGAAAAATATTGAACGGATTTCGGTAACAGCGGACGCAACTACCTACCGATGCCGACTCCACTCGAAGGTCGCGCCGCCTCCCGGCTGACCGCGTCACCCCAGGCTCGCAACGACCCCTCGGCTGCCCTCGACATCCAAGGTCCGTACTACCTTCCCGGGTTCTCACGCCATCCCCGGCTGCCACCGCTTCCCGCGCCGCGGTGAAAAGGTGAAGTCGGCCAAGAAATCGGTGAACGGAAAAGGGGGAACGAAACTGAAATCAGCTAAACCCAAAGAGCAACTCAAAAGCTCATCTTGTAAAGGCCTGAAGCCAGTGGCTCTTCTTTGAGACAAACAGGTCTCTCAGGAAAGAGCTGATCCCGACTCCGGCGTTGCGGGACCGACCTAAGTGCCAGGGTTAGATAATTTCCCTTACTGGGATTGTCAGCTCGCTGATAATCGCTGCACCCTCCACAGTGCCTGATATAAAATATTTTACGAAAACAAGGCTGCACGCGGACTGAGGATGTGTTCGGCTTCAGGCTCAGTTCAAGGCCATTCCTTCTCAGCGAGACGGTAACACTGACGAGAATACTTAGACAATTCTATAACCTTACTTGTTGACAGCAGACAATCGGTACCTCCGTGCCTGGACATCATTTATAGTCTTAAATATTAA